>NW_017263592.1:1366258-1456707 GCF_001500285.1 Mollisia scopiformis
ACTTCACCACTTCACCACTTCACCACTTCACCACTTCACCACTTCACCACTTCACCTCTACACCACTTCACCTCTACACCACTTCACCACTTTAATTGCAATATATGAACACTTGCCGGTGGCACTGTGAATATCAAAAGCGACCAATAGACGGAGGATGTCTTTGTGTCTGCATCCTCCTGCTGTGTTTAACCACATCCTTGGTGCTGTCGGTTGGCACGGAAGGCATTTCGAAAAGCAGGACACTTGGCATGATCTTTGGTGCGCATGGCAGGTGATTGCGGTGGGACTCGCAATGAAGGCCTCTAGTCGTGAAGTGGCACTTGACTTGCGGGCAATAAAATAATTTGTGAACCGCACGTCCATGGTCTCGACGCTTTTCTTGAGATTGGAAAAACTTGTTGCATTTTCTGCAATGGATTGGTACCTTATTTCCCGTGTTTAAAAGGGATGTATGAAGGTCGCCATACGAGCTCATTTCAGATGATTGTGTTTCAATCTGATCGCCGCTGGTCATCATCCCATGGTGGGTCGGCTCCTCACCATGAGGTGAAGAAGACTAATTGCCCAATGATGACACGGGTAGAGAACGGCTATTGGTACTGCCGATAACTAGCTGGTCAGCAGTATAGGCACTGAGAAGAGTTTCAGCGGTCCCAGGCCACTGCACCGAGGGGTCATCGAGTCTTTGACCGGGTGGGTACTCCAATTCGCATGGTGTTTGCCTTTCGTAAATGGCAGGTACCCATTCAAGTTGATTGGGTGCTTGGTATGCCGGTCTCTGGACGGCGTCTTGTCGAGTACCCATGGTTTGGCGTCCTGGATCGAGTGACGCCAAAGAATCATCTAAACAAAACATAATTTAGCATCCTGTAATGAATGACGCGATAGGATCTAGATCTGATGACATAGATCGATAAGTGGCATGTGCAAACTTACTAGTTCCCATTATCTCTTACTCCGGTGACTAGTCTTGTCGCGGATCCATCGTAGTTCGAGCTTGATGAAGTGTTGTTTATAAAGTGATCTTAATCAATTTACTTCTACGAAAGCGAAGGGGCTCGTCGCTTTAAGCTGTGATTCAAGTCACACGAACCCGAGCCAAAAATGGATGAATTACTTTAGAACTAGCTTTGTGTTCTTAGCTTCAAATTCCGATTTTACAGGGGCTCTTGGATTTAATTCGATACCCACCACTAAGAATGTGAGTCGATGTTTGTGCAAGGAGAGGAGAGAAGACCTACTTGGTAGATTGCGAGGACCCTCGCTGCTGCCGAAAGGGCGATGGTGTCAAACTTCTCGTTCTGCCTAAAAGAAGCTGCCAACACTACAACCTTGGCGATAACGAGCAGTGTACATGTCAATGGCTCTACGGATGCCATCACGTCGTTCCAACGGGCTTCCTTCTCCCGCCGATGCTGGCAGGCTGCGAGGAATTTGAAGGTGGCAAGGACCAAGGCGATCGAGGTAAGGACGGGAAGCAAGCCTGAATCCATGGCTTGCATCGAGATCGGTTGCCTTGCAACTTTGATGGATCATATCTGGCATCTTATATCGAAATAATCGAGTAATGGTTGACATTATTTTGATTAATTTCTTCTTTCGCTAATATAACGACAGCACTTATAGGCTAGCCTTCGAAATCCGGGGTGTTAGATTCCTGACTGAGTCGGAGTTGACGCTGAGACACTCTTCTGTCGAAATGCACTTTAAGCAGTGCCACCGCGGACATCATTTAATATCAACTTGAATTACAAAGTCACCAGCATGGCAGCCCAACCAACGAACCGTATGAACATTACGAACATGTTGGATCCTGCGAGCAAAAATATTGAAATGAAAAAGGAGAAGAAATCTTCCATCTAATGCATCCGAAACCAATGCCGGTGGAGATTGGAAGTTATTATGTTACAGCAGTACTCAGATAATTATAGCGAAAGCTTTTTATAATTTATTATACAGCTTGGAGCCTCGGTAATCTGCTGCTGTCTCCCTACCTATCGACCTCTTCTGCCCAAATTTGAGTTCTTGGCCAGGATCAGAACTGGATTGACAACATTGTTGACCAGAAGTCGCACTCAGTCCAGGGCATCATCAACTAACTAACGACAGAATAGGTCTCTACTGTCTGTAAATGCGTATAGACATGAAAATAGCATCAACCTTAATAACGGAGCTTTGAGGAGCATGATTCTAACAAAGGGAGCGGAAGGCAATAGTTTCATCACAGGCAATAGATTTATCACAGGAGTAGAGGATCTTTCTTTGGCTTCAATACATGTTCAGCGTTCTGTTGATGTCAAGTAAACCAGACCATTGTTACTGTTCTAAACATGAAGCATTCCATTTCCGAGTAAACGTGCTAATGCTGAAGAGAAGTGTCCTGATCCGGGCAACTGATTCTGTATTCAGCCTCGAACTCCCAACTGAATTATTTTCTGTATCAAGTTTGACACATTCTTTCAGCTTGAATATTTCTACAAGACGAATGTGCTTAAGTTCAGGAACTGAATGGAAAATGATGTTCTCGTCCTTGTCCAGACCAACATTCCCGAGAACCACCGAACTTTGATGGAGTTCAAAGTTATCTAATGTTTTAGGGTATGCCATGGACGAAAAGGTCATCAAAGAAAGTTTCAGAAGGAATTTAAACACGGTTCGCAAAGACACGGTGTCGTGAATTGTTTACCTCTGGAGTATCGATTTATGTTCATGCATGGCCAAAGATGTGTGCTTATAGAGGTTCAAGAAGACAGAGGAGATCTAGATATGAACTGGGAGACTATACACAGACTTATCTTGTCCCTGGCTGAAAGAACATCTTTCTCCTCGAAAGCAGATCGCTGATTCCCAATGCAGTTTTTGATCTCGTCCACCATAGTCAGCCAAGTTGCTGAACAATGAGGGCCACGTCACACCAGCGTGACCATCCTCACCGGCCAAGGCTGCGCTCTCATCTCTTTTGCAATCTCAATATCCTCTTCCTGATTATGCCTCTCCATCGACTTAAATACGTTGCCCAACTCGAGATGAATGAATGCGACGCGACGAAAACACTGAGATGGCGCTTGTAGCGATACTTCCACCGAACAACCCTCAACTGGCTCAAGCACGAGAAGATAATATACGTGAGGAAAGTTGTTGCTGGGGAACCACGGGTTTAGCAAATCACTTCCTTTGTAGCCGTAAGATGCATTGGCTATAAGAAGTATAGCCAATTCCGGGTTTGCATCTGGTCGTCGACGTCTTTGAAATTCTTCATCGGCTTCAATTCGTCTTTCGATGAAACGGGGGAACTTTGTCTGAATGCCCTGCTCTTCTCGTTCTCTATCCTGATCTTTATATCTAAACGAGAGACAAGGTCCCGAGACGATAAGCTGCGCTCCCTCAACCTGTCCGTAAGGATTGTCGGATACATAAGTCAATTTGAAGTCTTCGACATGAAGCATAGGATTGAAAGGTGCAGCATACTCCTCAATATACTCCATATCATACCGAATACCACCATTGACACTGATCCATGACCACGATGGATAGCTGTCTGAGATTGTCGGTACAACCTTGCGTTTATGCTCCGGCTCCCAAAGTCGCCAGCAAAGACCAGCACACAAGTCTTTGCGCCAGAGACCTACACAGTATTCGTCCCTGAAAAGTTGGTTCATACGCTTTGCCACACTGGCAATTGCAACGATCTTGTCCGAATTGTATGTCAGGTTCCGACTGCTGTATACAGTGACGACTCGGTACCACTTTACATATCGTCGTTGCGCAGGGATGTGACTTTCGATGTTCTCATCTTCCAACATATTGGGTAGATCTTCTTTTTTGTCTTCTCTAATCATCTTGCCATCCTCACCGTGGTTGTAGCATGGACAAGACCATAGCATTTGAGAGGTCGCAAAAGTGAGTGTTCGCCATGAGAGTAGTTGCTCTTGCAATGTCCAGGCCCGAGTTGCCCATGGAGAGCTTTTGGGCTTTGGGCCGTTGTTGAGCAGTATGTGACCCGCTGGCCTTTCGGCTGCTCTGATACATATCTCGATTTCAGCCACACGAGATTGCTCATCTCCAATCTCGTTGTTCCAGTTCACGATCTCGAAGTCTTTTCGGGTTGCATCTTCCTCATTCCACGGTACCCTAGCACAAGGAGAGATCTTACGTTGATGAAAGATCCCAGTCGTGACACCAGATGAGGCATCTGCTGCTGCGATGATAGTCAAGGAAGCCTTTGAATAAACCTCTGCCATTTTCCCAGATTCCCGCTGCCAATCCTCAGCGGAATCTTGGAGAATACACAAAGCATCTACCCAGAGAAATCTTTCCTTGAGAGCTCGCGTAATCGTGATGGCATCACGGATGGTCTGTGGGAATTCAGATAATGGCAATCCTGCCTTGAATCTTTCAAAGCTTCCTTTGTTGAGCACAAAATTTGATGAGGAGCCCCAGCAATAACTTAGAGCTAGCCAGGAGCCGGGAGCACCTTCCGTGATGCATAACGAAGGATTCGCGTCTTCGATCCCAACGTCTATTACTCGCGTAGGCAGGCATGGAAGTGTGGTTCTTTGTCGAACACAAGTCAAGTGTTGAGAGGTCGTGCAGGTCTCGTACCAACTCCTCACCAAAGACAAGCATTCTGGAGATCCGGAGTAAGACGACAATTCTTTCAACAGTAGAGGTCGAACCTTCAAGTAATCTTTTGGATATTCAGCAAAGTGATCTAGCTACATGTCAGCTTAACGGTCATCATGCAGGTGTGAAAATCGAGACGGAAAATCGGACAAGCCAAAACACACCCTGCTCAAGAAATCGCAACTCATACTCTTGCGCGTTCTTCTCATTTGGATCCCCCTGCCCACTGACATGCAGCCTAACCACAGGCACATCTTGCCATCCGTTGGCAGAGCTTTTCACCCGGAGATCAAAAGTAGATTCTCCCTTCAAAGATCTAAACTTCAGCAGTCTCTTCAATGCATGCTTCACCCACAACACTTTGCAGAGTTCGCAATTCTTTTTGTACTCAGACCAGACTACCACATGTTGATGAACAGGAATGTTTGGGGAAAAGAATCCTGTCTTGGAATGGTCGTCTTCTGCTTCTCGAGAGGCGGCCTCGAGAAGCATGCTGCGGAAGTTGATGCGTTGACATGATTGGCAACGTGGCATGGCTCTGATTGTGTTCTTGATCCTCTGGTGAAGTCCGTAGAGGACATCGATGTTGGAGTGCCGATCCTTCATGCATGGTCTGATTGGACGCCTGCTTACGTGAGGCCTATCGCTCTCAAACTCGAAGAGAGGAGCGAAACAATGTCCATATTTCAACCAGACATTCTACTGTACAGAGCAACTTCCTAGCTTTTTCCTGACATTCCACCTCGCTCTCCTGTCTCCCCCGCCATCCCAAGGTGACATCGCTTCAGTAGCCACAGGCCCAGGATCAATCGGCTCCCTCCTTCTTTCCTCCCTCTTCACCGAGCGAGCCTTCTGCCACCTTCTTATTGATGCGAAACAGTTTCCAAAGCCACAGGAAATATTATAGCCCAAAGATAGACAGAACGCGACGATGAAGACCAGAAGCCCGAAAACGCCGAGTGGTATGCCTAATCCGAGAGCGAGGCCTAAGTTTGTTGTACAGCAATCTGAGGTATCGGTGCCGTTGAGCAGTGAGGTTGAATTTGAGGTGGTGTTCAATTGAGATATAGAATTGGAAGTCATAATGCGTCGAGGTGGAGTTTCATGGGTATGACTTGGAAGTGCAGGTGGTTTGACAGCTTTGAATTACCGCGATATAGGCTTGATAGGAAAACTCAAATAATGGTCACAAGAAATTTAAATGACTTGGATGGAAAGAGGACTTTATCGATGGATTCATGAGTCTGCCTCGGTGAACCGTTGCAGATGAGGCTGGGACACGGGACGCCTTGCAGCAATCGCCCAATGAAGCCCGCACTACAACGCCACGAGAGGTATGGATTCAGGTAATCAATACTAAGTGGTGGCTGAGTCGGTGAACATTTTTACGAGATTCACCTGTCGAATTCCATTCAGAATCACATCTTGAAACCACCAGTCCTCTCACGAAAAATCCCATCTGGGTCAACCTCATCCCTCACAGCCTTGGCAAACGCCAATGTTTCCGGCCGTAATCGTCCAAAATAATCTTGCTGATAATTGGCATCATTCATGAACAGCGGTAAATGAGCATCTGGCAACGTTCCATCTGCGATGAACCCTTGAACTTTTTCTCGGATCCCAGCATAAATCTCGACGAGAGCAGCATCGACTCTTGAGGCTTGCGATGGACGCAAGTTGGACATGTCGAACTCCATAACAATCCGATCTAGAGAATCGTAGTATGATCTCATAACCTTTAGTCCACATTTTCTGTCAGGAAGAGGAGATGTCTCGGTTGCGATGCTATAACTTTGGCCGGTGAAGATGAAGTTGTCAAATTTGGTCAGTAACTTGACATAAGTTGTGGTCCGACAGGTCTCCCTCATTGGACCGATTTCTGTGAAACTGTCGAAGGTCCCAGGAGGGGGCTGCGGGCCGTCATAAAACAAAAAGATAGCCCAGAAGCTGACATGGGCACGGAGGACGAGAAAATTGGTAGCAATGATCGCAGCTCTGGGATCCTGGCAGTCTTCGACGAAATTCCGGACAGCTGTGAGGATTTGGTCGGTTTTCTTTGAGTGGAATATCATGTTCCCACCCGCTGGCAAGCACAACTTCAAACTCAATTACACTATTGACTGCCTAACCGTACTGCGCACTCAGATAACTCAAGCCACCTGTAATGTTCAGCGTAATTGTTTCATCGGACACGGATGAGATTTTACTCACAGCCAAGAAGATACCCTCCCACGCCAACACTTCCAATACGACCACCAACAACGGTGACGTTAAAAAGTTCGAGCGCCTTAACAACATCCGCCCATCGATTTCCAGGTCCTATTCGAACAGTGCTCGATGCCGCATCGTAAGTGATTTCCTTTAAATCTCGAAGATTGATGAGGATGCCCGATTCAACACTAGAGAAATGGCGGTTTGGATTATGTCCACCAGCTTTGATGGCAAATCTCTCATTTGATTTGAAGAGAGCCTTGACGATCAATGACACATCTGCCGCTGTTTTGGGCATCAGACTGTATGACGGGAGGAGTAGACCACATGATAAAGACCTGTAAAGGAGTCAGTGAAAGTGCGAGTCGAATGAGCCAACTGACCAATATTTATACTGGTCTTTGAAGTACGACGTCGAGCGTTTGGATTTAATTCTTATTTTAGACTTCTTCAGTTCGTCGTATGTTTGCGATGTTGGTGGAGAACGAATTGAGTGAAAGGACTTACGAACATGGGGACAAAAGTCCGTGCGTTCAGGGCATCAGAATCATGAATTTTATTAATTAATTAGCTGTAGACCAGCCACATCGCTTAATTAAGTCGTGTACCCAGAAGTCCTGCTGCTCAATAAGCCCATTGATCCATTCCTGAGGAATTTTGTCCCATTCTTCTAATACTGCTACAACCATTTGAACCTCAGTTGTTGGCTGCCTTAGGCGCCTATGGAGAGCTTGTTTTATTCTCCTCCAGCACTTCTCAATAGGATTCATATCAGGGCTAACTGCAGGATGGGGGAATAGAGTAATACCCATAGAAGTACGCCAAGTAGCACAAATATTGCTAGTAGTCTTGTGGCCGTGAGCAGAGTTGCCGTCTTCCATGAACTGAGGGGTCTTCCCAGGCCCCAAAACAGCCGCAAAAGCAGCTAAAAAATCCTGAATATAAGGCTTGAGTACTTGAGCAAGGTAATCAGTTTGTGTAAATGCCCCACTCTTCCCAGTTCCATGAATGTTGATCAATGGACTTTTGTATCCGTAGCCTACAGCACCAAAGAAGTGTACAGGAATAGTGCCACCTCTATGCATTTGGAATTGAATGCAGTCAGGATGACAGCGTTCCTTCTTATTCCTAATACACCTCTGCTTGCATTTCTTCCCTCCAACTTGAAATGTGACCTCATCTGAGTACAGTATCTGACTCCATTCCCAAATAGTCCAAAACATGTGTGCTATCCCCCACAGCCACCGCGCATTGGCTTGGGTCTTAGTGAGGTAGGGCTTTTGGCAGCAGATACAAGAGTAGTATCCAGCTTCTTTGCAGCGGCGTTTGAGGGTCTTGACAGAGCAAGAGAGTTGCAATTCATCGTGTATTTGGATCCAATTCAGCACTCTAGTTGCATGGTCGGTGCAAATATACTCAATAATATCTCTAACCTCCTGTTCATTGAGGGATTCTCTGGGTCTCCCTGTGCGTGTAGGGCGCGCTCTTTCAGGCACATCGTATAGTAGGATCTTCCTAACTGTGCTGTCTCCTAGGTGGTAGTAGCCCTGGAGCTGTTGCAGGCCTATTTTAGCGAATTTGAAGAGCCGGCGTATGCCCTCTTTGTGCTTGGTTCTGATCTCTGCACCTGGGAGACGTGGAGACATAGGTGGAGTGGTAAAAGGATCCATAATGGTGGAGTTGTTGATAGTTTAGTCCTAATGTGAAGAGTTTTAATTTCGAGGTTCTACAGCCTGAACGCACGGACTTTTGTCCCCATGTTCGTTAGTCATTGCGGTTAAACTTGGCCCCATGTTTAAACGAAGGAATCTCTTATGTGAGATAGATAAGAGTTCTAAATAGGAGAATAGATCATACAGAGTTCTATTGGTGCCTTTGGAGCCGTCTCACCTGCACTGGTGGTGTTTGAGTTCCAGAGGTATTGCTCTGCGAGTCTCGGGTCAGATTTGAGCGCTCGTCAGCCGTTGATGGAGCAGAAAGAACTTTTAACAACACTAACGAGAGAACAATTTTGAACTTGTGTTGTACAATTGGATTGACCTTATTCATATGCAATACTCAAACTTCAGATGTTTCATACATGAGATGTTTCGGCGTGGCGGATGCTGTCTTACACGATTACGAGGTCGCACTCAATTGGCTGACAAGGTTGAAAGTCTTGCGAGCTTCCTGCAGCACCTCAATCTCGTTCGATGCGAATGCGAAGAGGAGCAGAACTATCCAGTCAGGCACTCGCCAGAAGATGAGCCATTTCAAGACTGCTCAACGGGTACATAACATTCCAAAACTCAAACTCGAACCCCAAATTCCAGAGTTGGGGCATCTTCAATTAATGATTTCGCAACGCCTATATAGACCACCCATCCTTCCAGATAATGCTTCGCTCGCTCGCCCATTCTGAATAAAAAGGTAGCCCACCCGCCCAGTCCTTCCGGTCCGTCCCGCGCTCCTTATCCCATCTATGCAATCAACGACTCGAAGAAGAGGGAGAATAAGATCAACAACAATCCAAAACAAACCGTGACGGAAAACGTGGGTATACATAACTCATCTTATCTAGTCTACTCTTTCGTTGCTTGCCTCCTCGTATTCCGAGATTTCCTTACTTTCCACAACGCATTCCTTATTTCTGGCCGGAGAAGAACCAACTTGTTCTCTTCCCTGAGTTGCCTGAAGCTTCGTTTTGAAGTCCGCTGATAGTTGGGATGACCGGGCCATCACCGCCACCTCCTCTCAGTGGCTTTGCGATGCGAGACCCAGCCCCACCGAAGGAGAAGTTGCCGTTCGTAGGCGAGCCCATTTGTCTTGTGGCTTTGACGGCATCGAGACGCTCTTTAACCGCAGCAAGTTGTGCTTCGAATCTGTGTCTTGTTAGTCACTGCCAAAGTGAAAGAATAGTGGGAAATACCGATGGTTTGCGGCTGTAAGCTTCTCTTGAGAATCTTGAAGCAACGACTCCAGAGATTGGATGCGCTCATTTCTGGCGATCAACTTGCGCTCAGCAATAGCAACCTCCTTCTTGAGACTGCCATTTTGCTCAACAAGTTGTCGTTGGACATGAGTCAATTGCTCCAGATTCCTCTCCAAAAACGCCATCTTCTTCTGCTGCGCTCTGTTGTTGGATGATCTAAGAACATTGTTGTATTGCTCTCTGGTCTCGTCTAAGCTGATCTCGAGCTCGACCACACGCTCGCACCTGTTCTGAAGATCTCTCATCAAGCTCTTCTTCATAACATCAAACTCTGCAATTTGTTGTTGCACAGTCTTGCCATTTGCCATGCTGGCGGTACCATTTGGAGCACCACCTGCCTTCACCTTCTGTTGAAGATCTTCGTTGACAGCCTTGAACTTTTGGATCTCGGATGTCTTCTGAGCAAGTTCTGCCTTTAGATCTTCCACCAAAGATGTCTGCACATCTTGCTTGTTGGCGTAAGCTTGGGCTAAGCGAGTCTTAACTTCCTCAACATCAGCTTCGCTTAGATTGCGCTCTAGAAGTTCTTCATATTCACGCTCTATAGCCTCAAGCCGGCCTTCCAATTCTTCTCTTCGCTTGGCATTCGCAGTGCTTTCTGCTGGAGCGTAAACAGAGAGTTCTGCTTGTCGGACGATGCCTTGAGTCTCAACCAGTGCTGCTCGGATTTCTTGGAACTCGTCCGGAGGAATGGCTTCCCCGGCCGATGATTGTTCGTGCAGAGCATCGACATGGTCAATCACCTTCTTGATAGCTCGCTCATTATCACTAAACACGTCTCCACCAAGGTCGAAAGATGCCATCATCTGAGCCATCTTCTCTGCCTTCTTCTTCTCCTTTTCATCTAACACAGCACTGGTCTCCTTAGCGGACATCTTGACATCGAGCAACTGTTGCTTGACTTCGTCCAGCTCGACAGTCAGCTCTGCATTAGCCTCCTTGAGACCATCCATAGTGATTTGAGCCTCCTTGCTCTCAAAAGTTAGACGTTCCATCTGCATCTTGAACTCGTTGACATCACCAGTGAGCTTTTCGTTCTCCCGGTTTGCCTTGCTGTCCCGTTCTTTCAAATATGTGAGCTCTTCCTTGGTATCTCGCAGGGTCTTTTCAGCTGCAGCAATCTGGGTTTCCTTCTCGGCGATCTGGTCTTGAAGTTCGTTCTCACGACGCAGGAACTCCTCTCGTTCATCCTTGTCCATAGGTAAACTTGGGGTCGAGGATCGTTCGGAGATTGCTGGTGTTTCTGCTCGACTTTCCGTCATCAATCTGGATGGCGTAGATGGTCTCGGCGGTTGTGCTTTTGCCTTCGCGACACCCACGCCATCCAGAGGCGGTGCCCATCTGTCTTTTGGTACTGACTCTCCAGACCGCCATTGCTGTACTTCTGCGTCCAAGGTCTGAATATATTGCTCGAATGTGGTGACTTGTGATTGTGCCTTCTTGAGCAGTGCCTTGAGTTCTGCTGGACTTATCTCCGCATTGATCTTGGCCTTGTTCTTGATTGCCTTCGCCCGCATACCAAATCTAAGCGTGCTCAAAGTTTCCGCATCGTTGTAGCTACTCGGCGAGCAGTTAATGATAAGCGTTGTCCGACTGTTTCCTCCCAAAGATTCTTGCAAGATACGCGTGAGTTTCGAGTCTCGATATGGAATATGGGATGATTTGCCGTCCGTCAGATTATTGATGACCATGCCCAGAGCACTCAAACTCTTATTGATCTTCTTGGCTTCCTCCAGAGTTTGTCCGCTAGCACCTGTCTTGCCGACTTTCTCACTACCTGCCAAATCGACCAAGAACAGTTGTCCACTTTTCGCTGACCCCGTTTCGACATTCTTCTGCGTAATCGTAATGACAAATATCGAGTGGGATCGTGAGGATTCTGCGTTCATGTTTGTTGATGCAACAGCTCTTGCACTCCCACCTCTTCTCATTACCTCATACACTTCCTGTACGCTCGAGACGTAGATTTCTAGTAGTCCCTTCACATATACACCTCTGTTCTTCTCTTCGTGAACGGGAAGATTGTCGTTATGTGGTGCCAAAAGATCCCGAATCCGCTCCATGTATATTTCCATATAGCTGACCCGTACCGTGTATTCGATTGTCCCAGGACTAGACAATATGCTGGCAAAGATCTGTTCCACGATTCGAGGAATCACACCCCTCCCCTCATCATTGTCGATGTCTGTGCCCATCATGGTATATGACTTTCCCGCACCCGTTTGCCCATATGCAAAGACCGTTCCATTGTATCCGTTAAGAATGTCGTCCACAGTCGGCTTGATAGAGAAATCGAAGACATCTTTTTGGCGCGAGTTCATATCAAACACTCGGTCGAAGGTAAAGGATCCAGAGGCTTCTTTTGACTGCAGAGTATATTAGCAGATTTATGGGCGCCTCGATGCAACGCCTACATCTAGTTTGCAAGTGTCCTCGCTCTCGAATTCAACAATAGGCTGACCCCCGACTTCAATCTCGGTGCGGTTCTGCGGCCTGAACCGCGCCACAACCTTGATACTGTTCGACATGATCGCGGAGTGGTGTGCATCAGGGCACGATCATAAGGACGAAGGTTGAGCACGAGTGCCGAGTGTTTGTGGTGTAGATGTGACGTTTTGGACGATAAGGAGGTGTTGTTACAACTCGGTTCGCGTAGGAAGTCAAGATTTCGCGTACCAGCTAATTTGCCCGGCGCAATGCGATCACGTTACAACTGGCAGGGAAATGCTGGCGGGGGAGCAATATAAGAGTGATATTAATCAATGGAAGTGGGGTCGATCGACGAAGAAGGGAATGGATACAGTTTCTTGTTTTGGTGCACGATGACGCCCAAATGCGCTTTGTTGTGCAGATGTGCCAGTTGTTTACCGCAGTTACCTCAATGGAAGTGATGGAAATCGGGGACAACTTGTTTGATTTGGATGTAAGGGCAATGAAATGACCGAATAACCGCTCTGCTATGCATGACCCAGCTGCCTAGAATGTACTCCGTGAAAGATAGCAGCAGCCAAAGCCAAAACAGAAATATGAAGAAGCAACCACCATCACCGAAACGCCAGAACCCCGCCATTATCAGGGTCTCATAATGCACGTGCAGTTCCTTCTCCTCCGTCGAAATGGAAGGCCGTCTAATCTTCCCAGCTCTTCTCCACAGATTCTCGAACGCGTTTTGTATATTCTCGTCGATTGTCTTTGTACAGGTTGGAGGCTTCGACGTTGGCGGGAGAGCTGGTATTGGGATCGTTGAGAAGACTGCCATACAGGTTAGCGCTCAGTCCTCTCTTTCTGAAAGTAAAACACACCTCTGAATGCTGGTCAGGACGGCTGCCACATCATAAGTAGGACTCCATCTGTTTTGTAGAATATCCAAGCAAAGCTCCCCGGTGGCATATACATTGGGGTGGAACATCTGGCTAATGAACTTGACTGCGGGCGGCTTGTTGGGGTATTGCTCTTCGAAATGCATAACTAGTCGAAAGGTTCCGTCTTCGAATGGAGTATCTGCTGGCCCGATGATGACTGCGTTCCTGGGAGAGTATTAGCACATGCAGATGGACGGAGGGACCGGATGTTCCTTACCAAGTCATGACATTGTCTGCTACTGGCGATGCCGAAACCCCAGCAGGAGGATCTGTTTGCATGCGCTGAATTATCTGGTTAGTATATTGACATGATCGTGTGCTCGTCCTCAACGCCACAAACCTTAAAGTCTCGCATCAAGCGGCGACGAGCTGCGGTAGACATCCTTGCAGATACGGAGGTATGACTTTGCTGAATATGCTGAAAGAGAAAGGTATTGCTGGAGTTGGTATTCGCAGAAAACTGGTCCAAAAATGCTGGATGGAGGAGTTGTTGTGTCTATTGTCTTCCCGATAGCGCAAGCAGTCCAAGACTTGACAAAATTTGGTAAAACCAACAAGGTGAATGGCAGATGCAAGGTCCCGCCTGTATGGTATCAGATGGTCAGTGGTACGCTCGAGTGTGACGAAGGAATCGAGACTCGAGTTTGACCGCCTGGGATGAATGTCGCCGTTGACGGATCGTTGTGCATGAGACAAGCAGCCCACTACAGATTCTGATAACAGGGTCCCGACAGTACGTGTCACGTGGCGGCAGGTCCCAGCCGAGGTCGCAGATCCGTTGAACGCCCAGAGATCTATCTCAATTTAGAAATTTCGACACATTTGTTTATCAGATCTTGTGAGTCGTACGAGAAATTGCCTTTATTTTCCTTTTTCATCCAATGTCTCAATTGATTTATCATCTTCTTGTCTCTATTGTAAGAGGAACGGACCTCAACGCCTTCGATCACAAGCCGAGCTTAAAGAACGGAGAGCTTCCGCTGCCAGCCTCCACTTGCCGGAGTGCTCTTCCTCTTTTACCACACTTTCATTTTCTGTCTTCAACACAGTTTTCGTGTCCATAATGTCTTTCAGAGCGGCTAGGACAGCAATGTCTACACTCAGAAATTCTCCTGCATCACAACAACGATTAGCCCAGGTTCAGAGGCATTTCAGTGCCACAACCTCGGCCAAACAAGAGATTCAAGATGCTTACATATTGAGCGCCTCCCGAACACCTACAGCAAAGGTAAAGTTTGACTTCACTTTAGAGCTTATGAGGCTAATAATGTCTGTAGTTCAATGGATCATTTACCACAGTTTCTGCACCACAACTCGGAGCTGTAGCTATCAAATCCGCCCTTGAGAAGTCGAAAGTGCCTGTCTCGAAAATTACAGATATGTACATGGGAAATGTCTTGCAAGGAAACGTTGGCCAAGCACCAGCAAGACAGGCACTTATCTTTGCTGGTCTGCCAAACACAATCGAGGCCGTTACGATCAACAAAGTATGTGCGTCCGGTCTCAAGGCAGTTGTCTTTGCCGCACAAAATATCCAGCTTGGTCTTGCTGAAGCCCAGATTGCCGGAGGAATGGAGAACATGACACGAGTACCATATTATATCCCAAGAGCGAGTCAACAGCCGGCGTTTGGAAACACACAATTGGAAGACGGATTGATCAAGGACGGATTATGGGATGTGTACAACCAATTCCATATGGGCATCTGCGCGGAGACGACAGCCAAGAAGTACGAGATCTCGAGGGAGATGCAGGATGATTATGCTAAGCAGAGCTACTCCCGTGCTCAAGAGGCATGGAAGAATGGTGCTTTTAAGGACGAGATTGCCCCTGTCACGGTTAAGGGCAGGACGGGAGATACCATTATCGACACAGACGAGGGGTACTTAGATATCAAATTGGAGAAGGTTTCTACGCTTAAGCCGGCCTTCATTCGAGACGGAACGGGAACTGTCACAGCTGCCAACTCGAGTACTTTGAACGATGGAGCTAGTGCTTTGGTGTTGGGGAATGCAGCTATTGCGAGAGAATATGGAGCGGGATCTAGAGTATTAGCCCGGATATGTGGTTCCGCAGATGCTGCTATTGATCCCGTCGACTTTCCTGTTGCTCCGGCCAAGGCGGTGCCTATTGCTTTGGAGAGAGCAGGTATCAAGAAGGAAGATGTGGCGATATGGGAGTTTAATGAGGCTTTTGCTGCAGTCATTAAGGCGAATGAGAAGGTTGGTTTCTTACCATTCTCAGCCCACGAACAAACGCTAACAAGGAATAGATTCTCGGTCTTGAAGGAGCAAATGTCAATCCATTGGGTGGAGCCATTTCATTAGGCCATGCCTTGGGAAGCTCAGGATCAAGAATCTTGACAACTTTACTCCATCAGCTGAAGGTTGGCGAGTATGGTGTTGCAGCTATTTGTAATGGAGGTGGAGCTGCTACCGCCGTAGTTGTGCAAAGAATCGACAGTGTATGATTAGATAAAATAAGATGCAGTATTCAAATTGCTCATGTAAAATAAAAGTATTTGTGCATTACAATCAAATCACTGAACACCATCCCCATGCAAGGTTCTCTCCCAGAACTGAGGTTCTGTGACGGTCCAGCCAGCCAGTGACCCGGAGAGCCTATTCCGAATACAGTCTATCGATACACTCGTCCTGTATCTCCATTTTCCTCTCTTCGCTGTATCCGCCACAACTTCGTGGCTCGGCACTTCCTCTATGCTCCAAGCACACTGTGTCTCCTAGTCCGACTGTTTTCTCTTTCTCTTTCCCTGGGCACACTTAAAACAGCAAACAAGCATCCAAACAACAGCAACACGCCAAACTGGCTAGCATCGCCTCCATGAACCCACTACTGCCACCCCGCCTATCATCCAAATACTGTCCCTGAGGTCCGTACCCCGGCGCATATCCTCCATTATAATACCCGCCCTGCGGTCCATACCCTCCTTGCCCACCATAAGGTCCTTGTTGCGCATACCCCATCTGCGGATTGGGAGCATAGTAGCCTCCTTGTGGCCCCTGCGGGTATTGATACTGGCCTTGAGGCCCTTGTACGTACGCGCCTGGTTGCTGTGGCGGATAGACGTTCTGAGGCGAGGCGCCGTAATAGTCTGATTGTGTCTGTCCTGTGGATTGCGCGGCTATGTGTGCGGGTTGCGGAGAGTTGACACCGGTCTCGGAACCGTAGGCTGGCGGGGGTGGGCCGGAGGGAGGATCGTATTTTGTTGACATTTTGATGGCTGTGTTCGTTCTGCCCTAGCTCGAGGAGGTGCTGAAGTTGTTCGCAGAGGGTTGTGAAGACTGGTGGGTTGTGGGGAGAAGAAAGGTTTGGTCGGTGGCTTTGTTGCGAGTCTTGTTCGTTGAGCGATTTCCTTTGCAGACGATTTAATGGGCGATGTAGAGGTTGACAATCTGATTAAAAAGTGGTAGGTGTATTAGGATGTAAGGAAAGAAGGAGGAAGATGTCGGCGCGATGTCGAAACAGAGGAATGATGAATTGCTTAGTGTTGATGATGATGCGTCGTCGGTGGTGCTAATTGCGGAACGAGAACGGAGATCCGACTCTTCCGCCAGGAATTCTTCAAGGTATTCGGATCGAAATGGCTGTGACTCTGTGACTCTCGAAAAAGAGATATGAATGGGGTGGAAGGGAAGGGAAGAGATAGAAAGAAATATGAAATGTGCAAAGGAAACGTTGAGGCCGAGATACACTTGTCTTGGCTCTGCACGGGTCAGATGCAACATTTGATGTCGCAAAGAGGTGTGGCTTAGCTAGAAATTTGAAATTCAACCCAAGAGTGGAAAACCATTCGTACAATGCTGTCATCTCATACCGGCGCAATATTTGTCATTGCGAAGCGCCTCATTCGTGTATCTGAAGATATCTCGTCCTGGAGAAGAAAATTCTGCTGTTGGTTGTAGGAGAACTTGTTGAAGACTGGAGTGCTGAAGTTTCGGTAAGTGATTATGTAAGCAAATTTCCTAACCACTGGTGACCACGTTGGTCCTGTCCACGTTCCGATGCGTTCAAATCTGCAAGTTCAAAAAGTCAGATTGCAACACCTTCGACTGTATTAAGGCTTAGGAAGCGAACAATTCTTTAGGACCAGTGCCTCTCCTTTGCGCTCGCTGATCGTTGCTTTCAAGGTTGCACTCTGTTGGTTGTGTCAATGTTGGACTACTTCCTGTTCTTGGCAAGCTTTATGGGCACCTACAAGCTGAAGATGCTCCACATACCAGCGTTGAAGTCCTTCACGTTGCTGAAATATAGCCGAGATGTTACTAGCAGGCTGTTTCATTGATTGGTTCTACCCTTAGCAAGCTACATTTCGAGTTTGTTAATGTTTTCTCTCTCCAATCTACACCAACTGCAAGTACATTTTCACGGTGGTTTCTTCTCCCCTTGGACTATGCTCGAGCACTTTGCACAAGCAGACCTGAATATGATTCATCGGACCTCCGTCGGTGCTCGCGGTTATCCAGTGTCATATCCTCGTGTTACTGCTACAAGTGGGCACATGAATCGAACCTCAGCCGCACGCCAGCCACAGTTTCTTTTGCATACCATCCAGATTGTTCTAGACAGTAGTGGCGCCACAAATTCGTGGACTGCCGACAACACATAATCAAGAGCTCGAGTTAAACATAGATATTCATGAGATGTCGAAGGGGATTGTAAGTCGTACAGAGGGATTCATTCGAGGAAATGAGAATAGCCCAAGCAAGATGACAGAGCGCCACCGCAAGCCACAAGACTGCGCAAGCCACAATATTAAAAACGATCCTCGAAAGCACTGCTATTTGTGCAAACGCTCGCTTCGCAGCATGTCACAGTTACATAGAATGTTCCTTAGGACATCCGGCTCTAGTGCTCTAAAGCTGCAGGCTCTGCCTGTGCTGCATTCATTATTGTGGAATTTGTTTCCAGTGTCCGCTTCTCTGTAATATGTTTACTTCTTGTATACCTCACTCTTATTACTTCATCCAACTTTATAGCTTGATCGCAGGCCATGAGACAGTATTTCTAGACCGTTTATACAATTATTCTTCCAGACTTGAATATCATACGCAACGCCCTCGCACATTAGAATAGGCTATGGCGCACAAAGCAAATATTGTCGAGATATCGCCTCTGGTGTCTGATACCGCATCCTTCGAGAAGTCAAAAGCTCTCTCACAGATCTCCATTCAAGAATGTTCCAATGTCGAAAGCACTAATAGGCCAAAAGAGAAGATAACACTGTCAGAGTCTGTGCTATTATCAGATCACTTGACTGAGGGAAAGCACAAACATTACCTTACTCGCCGACCCAAGTTCAAGAATATTGCATATGAAGCCACCATCTTCGCGAAGCAATACGTTGTAGTGCGACTCAGGTATGGTACCATGTTAGAGCAAGATCAATTTCATACTCATCAGATTCAATCCAGTGTTGAATATGCCTGTAGTATGGAGCACTGAGTGTTATTTTTGACACAAAAGCGGCTGACTTTGCTTTTGTTCACAGAGAGATCCGACTGAAAACTCCTTACGATACATTAACATCCATTGGTCGATGCAATCACTATTGTATCAGCCCTTTATACAATTGGTACGGTCAGAATGATCGGATCCTAGTGACAGCACCTCTTTCTCAAGTCGGAATCCGAGAAAGAGACCAGTCCATCAAAAAAGTCATCAATTGTGGATCCCACAACTATGCAGGACTCTACGACATATCCGACGCCGAACTGGCGCTACATCAAACATGTCTCGAACAGCTACCAATAGCGAATACCGCAGCTGCGTCATTCCTACATGAAATGCTGTCAGGATTAGCCAGCTTCTTCAACGCTAAGTCGTGCTTCAGCACAAGCACTGGATATCAATCGAATATGCTTGGCATCCCAGCCATTGCGAAAGAAGGATGGCTTATTGTTCTTGACGAGAAATCGCACAACTCTATCTTCACCGGTGCCTATTCCGCTTGTGCAGATGCTATGAAAAAGTTCAAACATAACAACATGGTTGAGTTGCGAAGGATACTTGAGGACGCAAGCCTGAATGGGAACTATACTGACGTCTTAGTAATGACTGAAGGTCTTTATAGGTTAGCCTAGAATGTTTGAGTTCGTGAGAGAGACACGATGCTGACACAAACTAGCATGGAACCATTCCACCACTTGATGCACTGAGCGAGCTGAAGCAACAGTACAACTTCGTACTTTACGTGGACGAAGCACACTCCTTCGGATCCATTGGCAGGACTGGACGAGGACTTCTAGAACTCTGGAATGACGAGCATCCCGAAAATACTCTTTCCCCAGACGTAATTGACGTTCGAAGTGGCGTATTATCAAAAGCAGTTGGAGCACTTGGTGGTTTTGTCTGCACCAGTTCAAGTCGCTTCGATGAGTGCTTACTCCATCGATCACAAGCACTCCAACAATGGAGTGACCCCTTGACTACAGCTACCATTGTCCAGACTCTCAGGTTTTTGAAACAGCCGAGACGACTTGAGCGGAATTTGCACCGCTTGAAAGACATCTCTCGATTTTGTCACGAAGAGCTGGATCGGCAAGGAGTTCATGTCTATGGAGACCAACATTTGAATCATTTACCAATGCTACCCGTCTTCGGCGGTCGACCTAGCAAAGCGGCAGAGTTATCGATGGTGCTGAGACGTAATGGTGTCGTAGCATCACCTATCAGTACACCAGCTGTTGATATTTGGGAGAGTCGAGTGCGAGTCCTTCTCTCAGCGTCGTATACAGACGAGGACGTCAATAGTCTGATCACAGCCATTGCGGCGGCTAGTCGTCAGATTGGGCTCAAGAAGCGAACTAGAATTCCACGGCAAAAGTACTGTTACAACTCAGAAGAAATGATGGCTGATGAGGACGAAAACAACGAAATGCTTAAACACCTCAATTGTCTCATTCAAGAACAAGTTCGACGCTTACCACGTCTCCCCGCCATCTCCCTCGAAATCATCAACGCGGGTATGTCAGCCCAACACCAATACGGTATCCCCTCTGGCACCTCTCGTTGGATGCTCGGAACCTTTTCCCCACACCTTTCAGTCGAGTCCCTCGTCGCCCAACTCACACACCAGCGATCGGCGCTAACCTACCCCGACTCAGGGCTCGGTCTCATGTCCACGATTGCTGGATTATGTCGACCTGTTTTGAAAACCAAGAGGCATTATCTCCTGTTTCCTTCCGACCTTGAAGCTGCCGGTGAAGAAGGTCTGCGTGTTGCGAGCAAGAAGAACAAGGATATTGTTTGCATTAGGTATACGGACTTCGAAACTTTGCGCAAGCTGTTCGTTAGTCTGGGCGCGAGTAAGAAGATTTATATTACGATTTACATCCAACCATCAAAGGTTAATTTACACCAACTCGCAGAACGGCTCCGAGGCCATTCCATCCGAGGGTGCACATTGTTACTCGACATCAACAACGACACTCTTTCCAATCTAGATACAATGAGCGTCGCCAGACTCCAGAACTTGTTGTCAGCGCGAATCTTAATCTCGAGCTCGTTTTACAGCGAATTTAGCATGCCTGGCGGTTACTTGGCGGGAGATGAGAGTTGATTGAGGAGTTGAGGTACAAGTCGGTGTTATATGTTTACGACGTCGCCGATGCCTTTTGTTATGGCTATGATTGAGGAAGCGTTGGTGTTGAGGTTGAGGGCGGAAGAGGAGAAGGATCACGTGGAAGTCGCCCTGAGTTGCTCGCTTAGGATACATTGAGTGGGAGGATTGGATGGAATGGGTTCTGGAGCTCAGGTATGCAAGGTTTATAGATATATTGACATGAAGTTTAGAACGTCTCTGACTCATTGGACCCCAATCGTGTGTTTACTAGACTGCTCAACTATGACCATACTTCCTAGATGCCCCATACTTTAGAGCAATAGGCCAAACGGATCAGAGAGTCGTGGATTAATGCGACTTGGGATTGCGATGTGCAACAAGGAAGTCCATTGTCCATCCCTAAAAACCGACTTTAAATTCAATCAAAGACCTGCCAAAAGTTTGAATTTACACGTTTTCACAACGCGATGTGCAACAAACTTTCCATTGTCCACCTATGAGAACTGACTTAAAGCTGGTTAAATAATTTTGAATGTTACTTTATCTTGTCTGTCCCGGAAGTGCTCTCTGTTGGAGGGGTCTGTTAATTCCGAGGCACCGAAGTAGAGGGACAAATAAGTCGACAAGAAAGAAGGAAACAAATACACGTAAGACAGGAGAACAAAAAGCGAGCTTCTCCCCTGCAGAAAACCTGCAGTACAACGTCATCGCTTCTTTTCAATTCATAACATGCGATTTATGAATTCCACTCTGGTCCTCGAGCCTCGGAGCTGCGGCACAGTCAGCCCAACCTCACGAATTCCAACGTGCATTCACTCTCCCAGCCTCCCCAATATCATCACCATCGAGGCAACTCGACCGTCCCTCTATTTACCATTTTCCAATTACGAAGTAATTCAAAATACCTCAAACCCCAACCTCCTCCATAAAATCTCGGATTGCGCACCGAGGGGGATTTTCCAATAGTGGGAAGAACGGGTTCGGAGAAAGAGTGGGTTTCAGCAGCTGTCCGACCTGCAGAAACAAGGCTTTGGATTTGGGGCCACCGCGGTCGAATTGCTTCTGCAGACAACCAACATCATGATTCCTGCGTGATATCCCAGAGCTTCCATCTTCCATCTCTCCCCTCCCTCTCTTCTTATACACATCCTGTCCAATATTCCAGACATTCGTTTCATCCAAATTATCTCCCCCATCAATTCACTTCGGCTCCATCCGAGGGGATCCAAGATCTCGAATCAACGGTTCGAGGTTACCCGACATCATCAGTTTCAAAGCTCGGACAGTGGGGATCCTCACCATCACCTATCGCGATAAACAATCCCCATTATAACAAACAAATACACCCTTCACTTTCGCATCGCAAAGAAGCCAGCAAAGAACCCGGCGACGCTCGTCGCTGTCGCAATGCCTCCAATTACGCAATCTGCGTCTGCCACTCTGAGATCACTCGTCGATCGCTCTCTCCACGTCTCCTCCGTCGCGACTCGATCCCTTCCCACGAGAATCCTGCAACTGGTACCCCGCCAGAACAGCAACCCTTCCATCATACCCACGACATACGGGAGCATAAACAGCGGTCCCGCGCCCGGAACAGTCGTCGGCATCGTCCTCGGCAGCGTAGGAGGTTTCCTCCTGCTCCTCTGGCTCATATACACCTGTCTCAGCCTCGGCGGCTGGGGCTCGCGCTCCTCGTACGAAGAAGAAGTCGTGGTACACGATCGGAGGAAAAGTCGTCACGGCAGCACAAGGAGTAGAAGGGTCAGCGAAACGGTCGAGGTGAGGAGAGCGCCGAGTCCAGTGCGCATTGTGCCTATGCCGATGCCGATGCCGCCGCCGATGCGGGAGCCGGTCAGGGAAACGGTTATCGTGGAGGAGCATAGGAGTCGGGAGCGGCCGAGGGAGGTTAGTAGGGGGAGTGATGAGGTGGTGGTTATTGAGGAGCATAGTCCGCCGAGGAGGAAGAAGAGTGTGAGGGAGCGGGAGGAGAGGGAGAGGAGGGAGAGTGGGTATAGGACTGTGGATCCGGGGGCGTATGCGGGGGCTGTTGGGGGAAGGAGGAGTAGTGGGAGTAGAAGGGAGAGGTGAATGGTGGAGAGGGGGGATAATGTTCGAAACGAGACTCTGAGATACGGATCTAATGGGGTTAGGAAAGGTACAGGCTGGCGCGGAAGGAGGCGTAGGGTGGTGGATCGGTGTAAGAGGTTATGGTCGGAGGAATATGGGGCATCTATTGGCGCGGTATAATACTGCATTTGCATGTCTTCTTTCCTTTGCGAATATCCATTGGCATTGCCTACTTCCTAGCTCCAAGTTGTGCTGGGTAGATAAAATGTGTTTATACATGGTAGCATCAGTGTAGCATAATCAAGCTTGTTCTTAACAAATTCTCAGATATTAGTTCTGCTTCATGAGATCAGCAATGTCCTACTTTTGAATGTTAAAGCTGTGTTTGGAGGGCAACCATTGCCATTCATTGCAGCTTTGCAAATTCCAATGCATTCACGAGTCCCTACTTTCATGCCTCTTCCTTCTGCGTTCTCAACAAGACCCAACTTTACGTGGAGATAAAGTCTGGAATCACATAGGATAAGGAAGCTGTTCTGTAGCTGAGTACAACCATATTCTGTTTGATGTGTTCTAAATCTCCTGAATTTCAAATTCGAATTGAGCCTTCGCTGATTATGTAGCTGAGTCGAAAGAAAGCAGAGACTTAGAGAGAATGGTGTATAACGAAGTATCATGGGGGAGTGTAAGCGAGAGAGAGATGAGGTTGGTACGTATATAGCGCAGATTCCGCTGAGGGCGCAAATTGCGCAATCCGCGCTGAATGCGCAAGCTGCGCGTAAAGCGCTGGAATCGATTCTGGATCTCATCTCTGCAAAGTGTTTACAGTAAATCGGGGGTGTAGATTTCTGCAAAGTCACTACTAGGTCATGATGTTCTGCTCGGGAATAAATTGGGGAGCATTGCACGAAAAGTATTCAATTCTGAGAAGAGATATGGAGAAATAGATAAGAGAAAGGAATTTAGTATGCAAAATTATCGATAAGGAGATCAACGAATGAGGTTTTGGATCTACTGCGTGACTTCTCTCGAGCCCTCCACTGTATCAACAGACCAGCGAATATGGTCTCATTGACCACGAATCCAAGTGACACCTCAAGATCAATCTTAACCCCATCGTTTTGAAGTTAAATTACCTCCACATAGCTCGGTCGTCCTTGAATTCTATCTGAACCTTTTGAAAACTGCGAGACTTCGATAGTCCTTTTGAGAAGTAATGTTAAATAGACGTTTGAAGAGGATGGGAGATATGTATACCCTGGTTGGTGTATAGTGGGGTTACCTGTAAGAAATGTATGGTGCTGTTAGGGAAGGTATGACTCAAGAAGTTCAAGCTGCTGCCAGACAAATCAGTATATACAGTAAGTATATACAATCTCTCTGCAAGAGAGTCTTGCAAAATCTCAGCGAAAACTACACTAAGCCTTATAGAGTCTGATGAGAATGTCAGCATGAAACACATGGGCGAAGAGCTCAACAACGTCGTCGTCTGATTCAAATTATATCTATCTGCCGTCAATCGAAATACCAATGGTTGCTTTGGTGACGATCTGAATCAGTGCAGTTTCGGAAGGGTATCCCATTTGCAAAAGTTGACACCAAAGCTGGAAATTATCCTCACAACGAGTGGTTCAAAGAACAACGAGCCTGGCAGTGCTGCGACGTATGCTTGAAAATGATGCCGATGCTTGAGAAAATGAGCACGGCACTGCAGAATACATAGCCACGCAGTTCAATTGTCTCAAAAGACACACAAAACAATCTACCTTGCTTTTCCTCATTGGTCGATCGATATGAGTCGGGTATCGATATGAATCGACTAGAACCAAACACCACCGAGTCGAAGACTCCAGACATGATGCGAGCAAATATGCCTTATTGTCCCGCACTACTAGTACAGACATATATTTCTGAGACCAGAGGTCATCCTCTGAAGGGGACAAAGAGTGAATCTGCCTTGTTGTTTCTCAATAATGGCATGATAATGAAACAGGTAGCATCCAAACACACTCTCAGTCGTGAAGATTGGGTTAAGACGAGCTGAATAGTAACATTCCCCCTTGACCGAGAAACTGCTCTGGAATTATGATTCGACAGAATACTATGCAACTGAGAAGAATCAGCCCAACATTGAAAACTGAAACGAGTGTGTATCTTGGTGGTGATGCTGAGGTGGCACAACGCGGGGTTGAAAATTTAAGCATTGAATAACCGCGCTCAGCCACATTGCTGCAAACCCCTATTATGCAGCGACAGTATTTGGGAGAGTTCACGGGCCGATTCATGATCGAGAAGGGGAGGTTCGACATTGACAGATGGAAGTAGACTCACAGGACAAGAAAGGATCTCCTCCTCCACTTGGGTGGGTAGGTACAGACTTGATGAACCAACGAAATGTAAAAACATCGACATTCTAATAACGCGTGATACGAACAATCAATTGCTCTCTGAAACTTTTAGGGCGATGCAGGCCAGCTAACTTCGAGTCCACACGTGATCAGGAACTGTCCTCATCTTACATCGTGACTTCGCGTCAACTTTTATCTCAAAGCCAACATCCACCCCGCCACACGCGCACATATATACAGT
Source organism: Mollisia scopiformis (assembly GCF_001500285.1). NCBI lineage: Eukaryota > Fungi > Ascomycota > Leotiomycetes > Helotiales > Mollisiaceae > Mollisia > Mollisia scopiformis. The sequence continues at coordinate 1,391,667 of NW_017263592.1, forward strand.
ACAGACAGATTGCTGCGCATACTCATGCGTTTCACAATCTCTCCGGCATTTCGATGATGACAGGTGTTGATGAGCTCAGCCAGCTCGTTCATTTTAGCGATGTCGGCTTCTACGATCTTCTCCTCGGGTCAGCATCGGATGGGATTCGTTCCATGTTTTGCCATGGTTCAAATACCGAAGTGACCACACACAAGTCACTTCGCGCGACCGCGGGGGAAACCGAAGCGTCTTTATCCCCGGCGATCATGAAGGTTTCCCCCTAATTGAGGACTTGCCAGTCAGCCAGATGCACCTCTGTGCAGCGTGCAGAAAAGAGCATCCATCATTTCATGCACGCTCCGCAGCAGAAGACGGTGGAAGCCGTTGGGGGGGTCGTGGATAGTGTTCCATGGCCAATCGGGAGAATTGCAGTGGCACGATAACGGAGACGACTTGCACGTAAGCGGATGCTGAAGGGCGCAACTCGTCAATGTGCTCGTCAATCGACATCCACCACCGCCAACCCTAGTGCGGGCTAGGGTGCGATGACTGTTCAGTCCAGTCCAGTACCAGAGATGCTCAGGTCAGGGTACGGAGGCAGGATCACGTATATTGATGCCAACCGGCCAGCCTACTTCAACCTTACCTACCTACCCATCCTTCACGCCTTTTCTTTGATTCTTCCCCCCCCCATCTACAGTTTTATCATCACAATCCACTGTCGTCTCACTCGACCTGCCCAGTTCGTGGGTGTCGGGTTCGCCTCAGATTGTGTTTCCCGCCTCCCGTCTCAGCGCCCTCTGAATGACCACCATCCACGAAGAGGCAATGGACGAGTTCTTCAATTTCGACGCTGCGGCCCATCCATTGGCCCAGCATGATTTTGATTTTGCCAATTTAGAATCTGGCCCCTATGATATCGACCTGGCTTTTAACGAGCCCGAGAATGATGAAGACTCGTTTACCGCCCTTCAACACTTCTCCGCCCCCGAGCAACAGCACTTTGACCTCCAGCATCCGGTGACAGATACTACCATGATGAGTCCAGCCGACTTTACGGACTTCCAAAGGTGGATTGAGGGAATGAATGTACCCACTAAGCCGTGTGCCTATTGTTCTCGGATGCGGATTCACTGCAAGGTCATCAAGGAAGGTGTGCGGAAGGGTTCATGTACAAGCTGTGTCGCCTTAGCTCGGACCTGTAGCTTGACAGTTCCAGGTCCTCAACTTAACAATGACGACCAAGACTTGGACCTTGGGATGGATGTTGCAGAGTATGATGGACCGGATCAATGGTCTGAGTCACAACTCCCCCAAGACTACTTGGACTGGAACATGGAAGATACCATCCTTCCTTCGGACGCCCCATTGGCGTCACCCCGCAGACCAGACTCTTTCCATGGGAGTAGTAGGTCTAGCTCCAAGCATGTGTCTCTCAGGTCTTCGGACGAGAACATCAATGCGAGTCTTGAGAACAATCCAAAGGTTGGCGCAAGATTCTCACGGGAAGCCATCAAAGTTCTCCGGAACTGGTTGTCGACTCATCATAGTCATCCCTATCCCACAGATGAGGAGAAAGAGAGTCTCAGGCGACAGACGGGTCTCAATAAGACTCAGATCACCAACTGGCTCGCCAATGCCCGTCGAAGAGGCAAGGTTCGCCCACCACGATCTGTGTCACCTAACGTCAGCAACTATGTCCATGGGATGGACATCCCAAGACGAGCCACCCCAGCATTTGAGAATATGAATCCCCTTGAAAGATGGAAGAACTCCCCTCCAGAAAACGAACCTGCTGCCATCACTGCTATTGCCAAGGCCGTCACTTCTTCGACGTACTCTTCAGGTCTTGACAGCCCATTCAGCTATGGCCACAGCCAAACCGATGACGGATCAAGTCGCTCTCTCTGCAATGTTTCCTCAACGAGCAGTTTGGGCACCTCTGGTTCCAGTGGCAACTCCTTTGCTTCTGCTTTCTCTCACAAATCTCGAGGTTCTTTCGGATCTTTTGGTTCCTTCGGCCAGAGAGGACGAAGGCGTCGTCGTCGACCAGCACCGAAACCTGTAAAGGTCAACCCCATGATAGCTCCTGCTCGCACTTATCAATGCACTTTCTGTACCGAAACCTTCAAGACAAAGCACGACTGGCAAAGGCATGAGAAGTCGTTGCACTTGTCTCTAGAGCGTTGGGTTTGTTGTCCTGCCGGCGTCACTCAATACTGCGCGGATTATGGGCACAATAGATGTGTGTTCTGCGGGTTGCCCAACCCGCCGGAAGACCACGGAGAAGTTCACAATTACTCTAGTTGCGCAGAACGATCTTTGGAAGAGAGGACATTCTATCGAAAAGATCATCTGCGTCAACATCTGAATCTGGTCCACGATGTGAAGTTCCAAAGCTTCTCTATGGAGAGTTGGAAAGTGGTGACTCCTGAAATTCGTTCCCGCTGCGGTTTCTGTGGAATTGTTCTAGATACTTGGAGCATCAGAGTGGATCATCTTGCAGAACATTTTAAAGGTGGTAATTCTATGGCTGATTGGAAGGGTGATTGGGGTTTCGAACCAGAAATCTTGGACATTGTCGAGAATGGAATGCCGCCGTATCTCATTCACGACGAACGAAATTCCATGAATCCATACGAAGCCTCAAAGGAATTTGCAGGAGATGAGAAGACACTCGAGGATGTGGTGAAGATTGGACTGGTGGAGTATCTTCACGACGTTCTCTTGAAAGGTGGAGTACCAACAGACGCCGATCTGCTTCGAGAGGCCCGCGAGATTGTACGCAAGGCGGACCAGTTCACCGTCGGACCCACTCTACCGCAAGTGTCTTGGTTCCGCGACCTACTCATGCTTCATGGCTGTGACAATGACACGTCTTGTGACGGGCCAGAAAACAATCTCTTGTCATGGGGCGAGAGGCTCAGTAGAACCACCCAATTGGCACCTCACGATACCACCAATTTGCACACCATTGCCTGCCCCAAAGAACGAGCGTTGATGACTTGGGTCAAGTCTAAGGTGATGCTTGGCCTAACACCGACTGATCGCGAGCTTCAAGTGGAAGCTACCAAGATTTTAGACGACATCGAGAATACATCGAACTTCAAGGCTAAAGGTGCTGTGGGTTGGTTCAAGTACCTCGTCAGATCAGATACTATTTGGCTTCGAGATTTTAGAAGACGAGCGGGCCTCCCACGAAGCTCAGAAATGGCAATGGAGCATATCCGATCCAAAGACGATAAAAGTATTGACTATAGCATACTGAACTTCGCTCGTCTGGAAAACGAGTTGAAGGATTGGTGTCGTTTCCAGCTAGCCCTTGGAACTACGCCAAGTGACAGCGATATACAAAGACAGGCTCGATTGATTGTGTACAAGAATGATGATCCATGGAACCAGACTTCAGCCGATGATCCAGCAATTTTACACCTGTTTAAAAGACAGAATGGTTTAGCCCCAAAAGACGAGAACGGCGCGGATACCATGGATCTACCTACATTGGCCGAGTCAAGCGATATGCCAATGAACGCCCCTTCACCAAGGACCTTGCATTGGGACTTGGAGCATACTGGAATTGGTATTGCATCTCCTAATAGTGGTCCCAGCAGTGCCATTGGTGGGACTTTCCCTCCAGCCCTCACAGTTGACAAACCACTTCACACCCTCATTCAGAACCAACCTTCAACAAATACAAATCCCGTCCAACCCCTGAAGTACTTTCTCAACGATGCAAATTGTTATGGACGACTCGTTCGAGAGTTGTCTCGTTTTGTTACTTCCTGCATGTCTCCCAATAATCCTATGCAGCATGTGAGTATCTCTTTGCATTCCGAGATATTCAGAGCTAACTTGTGATAGGTTCCAACAGATGCCGAGATCCAGAATCAAGCGAGATGGATCATATACGATGATGATGATCCATGGAACCAGACTGCTGCAGATAACGCCGAATGGTTGATACGATTCAAACGAGATTCCGGCCTTGCTTCTCCACAAGATGGTCCTGGTCTACCTCTCAATATTGGATCATGGCGTGAGGCGGAAGGAGGAAGTGGTTTCTCGCCACCATATCTATGTCCACAAAATGAGCCAGCAGCACCATACGTGGAAGATGTTCCTGTCACGATGAAACACAAGACCTACAACATAAAGGCTTCCACGGCTCAGAAGTATGTGAAGAGTGTTGGCCAGCGATACAAGAAACCTCCTACAATTTTCTGTTCGAGGGAAATGGAAAGCCAGTTGACCGATTATGCCAGAGCTGAGATGTCTCGAGGAGTCACTCCTAGCGACGAAGCGCTTCGAGCCAAAGCGAGAGAAATCCTCAGGGTTGACAGAACGGGAGCTGATGAGCCTGTTTTACTTCAGAAGTTCAAGGTCATGGTTGGCATTTCAAGAAACGCTTCTCCCCTTGCAAGCTCACTGCCTCCAATCGATGATGCATTGTTGGCAGAGTTCGACGATGAAATTGGCAACATGGATTTAAGCGGTATCGAGATGCCTGGTTCCGTTAGTCCTATCCTCGATTCAATTCCAGCTGAAGTCGCTGCTCGCGGCCCTGCCACATCTCCAATGTCAACTTCTTCACAAGGACAACATTCACCCACCAAACATTCTCCTAGCAAGGGTCCCGGCCTAGCACAGGATTATGCGGAACTCTACCGTGTTTCGGCCGCCACGGCAAGTCCACTTCGAAGACACGCAAGCGCCAAAATGGCTTCTCAAGCAGGATATTCATTCTCTCCGCAACCTCAGAACAGAAGTCCATTAGGTATTTCTCCTCCTACCACAACCTCCGCGCTCTCTTTCCCCGAAGATGAGAATTCCCTCTGATGTTTGAATCCTTCAAGCGTCCATGCAATCCTATTCTGACGAAGGGGAACGAGAGTTCTGCGACGAGGAACTAGTCAAGCAATTCGAGGATAAATAGAGGGCCAAGGGAGTGCTGAGTGAAAGTGAGATTGGGAGGGAGAGCAGTAGCATGATTGCAAGGTTCCTGGAGAGGAAGTGGACAAGGGAGGGAGAGCGCGAAGTTGTGCTGGCGAGTGGGAAGGTGAGGAGGTTGCCTGGGAGTGGAAATGTAGCGTTGCATGATGAGGGCATTTGGCGGAGGTGATGAGTCATGATTTTACGTTTATATCGTTGATTGTTCGAATTTGTTCTAATTGGAGTTTGGATGGGATTTTAAAATGGTGTTAGACAGACTCATCCTCTCGTCTTGTTCGCGTTTGGGTTCTATCAGATTCTTTTGGCGGATATTTGAGTACTAAGAATACAAACGGAATTCAACGTCCTCTATTTATGAAATGGGAAGTTTATTAACCACGTTCAAAAAGTCCTCGACCCAGACAAACATCAATTACCTAAGACCTCCTTTCCTTCTCCACTCACTGGCCTCGAGCCCAATCTTTGTCCGAACACGTCGCATAAGCAACCTATCACGAGGTCAAGGCACCTACGCTCTTTCTCTCGCTCAATCCCACGGAATGCTTCCCGTTTTGCCGGCTTGAATATCGTCGGTGGATGGTGAATCACATCTCGACATCTGACCTACCTTCGAAAGAAAAGCAAAGGCGTCTACACGCGGTGCTATCCGCGGCATCCCCTATTGACGTACAAGTATTTCCCCACATTTTCGCTACCCCACTATTGGTTGGAAGAGGACAACTTGACGAATTATGAATGCTAATTCGCCTCGACAGAAGTGCATCATACCTCTAATCGGAATGTATAAATCGTGAGGAAATCCTGGATTCAAAGCTCGATTTTTGATTTCAAGTGCACAAATCTCAATTCTTCAAGACAACGTTCTCCACAAATCTCCACCCCACTCTCATCACCCCTCCAGACCTCAGTAAACTCACACCTTCAACTTTACCCTTCAACCACCAAACCATGGCCTCACTACCCTTCAACATCTTCCCCTCATCCTCCGCAACAGCCCCCTCCGCCTCCAGTACCTCCTTCTCCATCACCTCACCATGGAACACCCCCACCGACATCTGGCGCAAACCCGCCAACCCAACCTCAGCCGGGAAAGAAGTCCGGACGTTCAACTCTCCCATGATCTTCAAGAAAGTGGATATCCAGAAATTCAAAAGGGTCGGAGTTACCGTCAAAGCTAATTGGGAGAGACTTTACGACCAAGGCGGTCTCGCCCTAATTCTCTCACCTCCCAATTCTTCGATGTAAATCTATCTCTCTCTTCTCTCCTTCCCGGTACTTTCCGTGGTTAATGTTTTCTATCTTCTAGCACCGAAATCCACGAACCCTCCCTAAAATGGATCAAAGCCGGCATCGAATTCTACAACTCCCGCCCCTTCATTGGCCACGTCGCCTGCGAGAAATGGGCCGACTGGTCCCTCACCCAAGCGGGCATCACGCCCGACGGGAACGTGACCATTGAGATGGAGCGCGATGCAGAGGCGGGCACGCTGTGGATTTACGCCATTGGGGAGAAGGGGGACAGGATCCCGGTTAGAGAGGTTACGTGGGTTTTTGCCGACGAGGAGTTGAGTGCTGGGAGGGAGGTTTGGGTTGGGGCGTATGCTTGTACGCCGATTTTGGAGGGGAGGGAGAGTGAAAAAGATGGGTTGACGGTAAGGTTTGAGGGGTGGGAGTTGGATGTTGAGGCGTGAGTTTGAGGTTAGTTAGGTTTAAAAGATCGTGGTTGGTGGGAACATGACTTTGAGAAAGAAGATATCTTGATACGCGAAGGAATTGTGCACTGAGAGGTGCTCGAAAATAACGAGGATTACATTTAATAGAGACTCTCACACAAGATCCAGGCTACCAGCTCACTTGATCAGTGGTAGTATTTGCGTGGCTGACGACCAGTGGGAAGACGACGCCTCTCCTCTCGAACTCTCTTCGTTTCCTTGTCCAATATAGCCTTCTTCCGCTTCGCTTCCAATTTTGCTAGCGCTATGCTTCCTGCTATTTTTTTCTCCCGGCGCTCAAGATCCTTCATTGTCTTTTGAAGTCGCTTTTCACGTTCTAGCGCACGCTCACGCTCCATTATAAGCCGATCGATACGTTTCTTCTCTAGTTCCACCCGATTTCGGCGTAGTCTTTCTTGTTCTCGCTGCCTTTTCTCTCTCTCTTTGCGTACCAGTGAACGTATTCGCTCGTCACATTCTCGCGCTGACTTCTCGTCTTTTCTTATGCCAAATCTTGGTCGGGTGTGAGAAGATATGTAGGTCTTCATTCTTTAGAACCCAGCCTCCATCTCAACTTGTTCTCTATCCAGAGCTTCCTTGCGACTTTGAAGTATTTCAGCCTGTCTTATTTGCTGAGCTAGGTCATCACCAGATTCGTTTTTAGGATTAGTAGCTTGTATTTCAAGGCTATGGATCTCAGGCTCAAGCTCTTGCCGTTGTGTGTTGTTCGTTTGGTTTACAGCTTCAGTCTGGTATCGGAACCGAGTCGTTTCGATCTCTTCCTCGAAGCGAGCCCGTGCATTGCCCAAGACTTCAAGATTTCTATCGGCCGGGTCTGTTTGTTTCGAGTAAAAGCGGTCATAGATGCTATCTAGGTATCGGCTTCTGATATCCTCAAAGAGATCATGGATTCTGGTGCGTGCCTGTTCAGGTGTTTCATGATCATTAGCTGGAGGAGCGGGCTGGCTAGCTAGAAAAGCTGCGATAAAACCAGACTGGTATTCTGGCGTGAACTCCATTCTGATGTTCTGTTGATGCTGAAGTTGTGTTGTGGGATATGAAAATGTGGAAGATGGAGAAAAGAAAAAGTGGAAGGACCTTGGAAGAAGGAGTTTTTATAATACAGGGTGAGCAATAGAGGGACTAAAACAGAGTTCAGGAATACCAACGTTAGTCATTTAAAGACAGTCAAATGAATGAGAATGCTCGGTGATTGGACGATGAGAAATTTTGGATGGAAAGGAGTCATTCGAACTGGCCTAGCTTAGTGATTCGAACACTGGACGAGTTGTCATTTTAACCTGTACACGCTGTAATTTATGGTAAGCGAAGCCTGAGGAAATCCAAATGAATTACAAGAGGAAATACGACTTGACGGTTCTCAGTGTGAGGCATTTACCAATCTTATAACAGAAATCCAAGTTATCGTTATCTGCATCGAACAGTACCAAATAAAGAAAGAATGTGTGACAAGAAAGGATAATAAACTACCAGAATCTTCAACACGCAACTCCACCCCCACCTTCCGCATTTTGCCATACGTAATTCACTTTCCTCTCTCAAGCAGCAATATCGTAAAGAAGTCAATAAGCAAAAATTACTACATCTACACCGAGGGCGGCTTTAGCTCAGATGGGAGAGCGCCAGAATGAAGTCAACTTTAGATATTGACATCTGGAAGCCCTGTGTTCGATCCACAGAAGCCGCAAACTTACTGCGATTCAAAGTTAACCTTGAATACTGAAACACCTTCTTTTTTTTTTGCTCCAAATAATGGAGTTTGTGAATTTCTTTTGGTGTGCAGTGGAGCTTCGCTTAAGCTGACAGTTCTCCTGAACTGCCGAGCCGGGGAGAAGCCGAGGCTTTATCGGTAGCTATTGTAAAGATAACATGAAAGTCAGATTTGTTCCTTCTTTCTTTACTTATTCTTAACTTGTACAGACTACAGAAATCTCAGGGAAAAGGTACACCATCCATTGTCCGAAATCCAGAAAGCATTTGGTTAAAGTTTCATCTCCAAATTCGCCTTCACAAATCCCACCGTCTCCTGAGATTCCATCTGCGGATACCTCCACGCAAGCAAATTCTCGAATTCTGGTGCAGTAGGCACTGTTACCATTCCTTGCTTATGAGAAAATGTATCAATACTTGCTTTCCCCCTGTAGCTCCCAATTCCACTCGCACCCACGCCACCAAATGGCATACTCGTCGGTGCAATCTGCCCCATAGCATCGTTGATGCACGCAGTTCCTGCAGTGCACCATTTAAGTATATCTCGAGCTTCAGTTAGGTCTTCGGTGAAGATATAGAGCCCCAGTGCGTCTGGAGAAAGTGTTTGAAGCAAATTCTTCGCCTCGGAGTCTGTGCTGTATTTCAAGATGGGAAGAATGGGACCGAAGATCTCGGTTTGGACAAGGGGATCTTCTGGAGAGATGCCCTTGACGACTGTTGGTGAGATAAAGAGTTCATTTTCTTTCCCTGTTCGGCCGAAGACAGTGGTTCCTTTGGTGGAAGCGAGGAGAGACATGATGCGCTTCCAGTGGATTGCATTGACGATTTTGCCAACCTTGACAATCTCAACTTCGGTTCACCTAAAAGTTCTAAGCATTGTTCGCTGTATTTGGAGAAGTCATACCTTTTGGAGAGCAGCCACGAAAGTGTCGTGGACACTTTCATGGACAATAACATGATTTGGAGCAAAGCAAGTCTGACCAGCAATCGCAAACTTTCCCCAAGCAATTCTCTTCGCAGCAAGTTCAATGTTTGCTTTCTCCGTCACAACAACAGAGTTTCCTCCCCCTAGTTCCAAAGTGACAGGAGTGAGGTGTTCAGCTGCAGCTTTCATCACTTCCTTCCCAATGTTCGTGCTGCCAGTGTACAGTATGTGACCATATGGGAATTTCAAAAGAGCTTGTGCCACGTCTACACCACCGTTGATGACGCGGAAGCTTTCAGGGTCGAGATACTTAGGAATTAATTCCGAGAGTATCGCTGCTGTGTTTGGTGCATGTTCACTAACATCTGTCAGCACGAGGCTCTGCATAAATCATGTAGACGGGAGAATTGGCTACCTAGGCTTGAGAATTCCTACATTGCTGCAAGCAATGATACCGATCATGGATAAAAGTGCTAGATGATCAACATATTAGGCATCGACATATATGACTAAAGTATAGACATACTCAAAGTAATTGGATAGTTCCAGGTTCTACAATTCAGTCAGTGTCTTCAAATATTTGGTCTCGCTGGTAAATTACCCAATGACCAAACAAAGTCCCTTTGGTCTTCGTACAATGACTGGTGACCAATTCTCGAAAGGTGGAGGGACCTCGACTGCTTCTATAGCGAGCCACTACAGCCATTCACTCTCGAGCCCAATGTCAGACGAAATCAATTTTTACTTACCTCGTCGAGCTTCTGAAAGCAATGGACAATCTGAATCACACATTAGAGAACCGTATCTGTCATTCTTTTACGATACTTACATCATTCTTCACCATCCCCATCTCCAATACTTGAGTCTGCACTCTTGGTTTCCCAAGGTCTGCGAATACAGCATCCGAGATTTTTGTTTCGTTTTCCTATCAGAGAGGTCAATCAAGAGTGTTTGCAAAGTCTTACCATGAACTAACATCTATCATGCGCCAAAGTGACCTCAATTGTTCTTTTCGCCATTCAACATCAAGAGTCTTTCCACTTAGAAATGTGGCATTTAGTTCCTCGAGGGTCGTTAGTAGGCTACTAACTTCAGCAAGAACATATTTTGAGCTGGCCGCCATTGGAGCATTGTTTAATGGTAGGGAAAAAAAAGATCAATTCTTTGAGACTCGCAAGAAGATGTCTCGGGACATCAGCTTAAGTACTTCGATATCTTCGTCTTCCCCATAACATCCCCGCTCAAGGTTAGCCATCCTCACCAATGAGAACCTTGTCCTCGCGCGGCAATCACGAAACATGATGACAGCAGAAACCCGAACAGATACCCCGGATCGGGAAAATATTTTTCCAGTTCACATAGCGAAGGAGGGAACTGTTAATGAGAAGGTCACGTTGACACGAAAGACGCTACGTGAATCAAGTATGATGATAGCATCCAATACTTCTTTCATGTTATGATATTCATTTCAAAGTCTTGAGCTAACCATGAAAGGAATTCCTAATGAAAGAAAAGTAGATATTCCTTGGCATTTGGAGGCAACGGAGAATAAGATAGTCAACCAGGGTGAATTCAGAAAAGACTAACTAAAAGCTCATTGAAATGCAGCGAGAGATGGAGGACGATCAGTGGACTCCGCGATTTCTCAGACGGATCTTTCTTCTCTGTCAAGACTTCGACACTAGAGAGACTTTTAAAAGGTGGAGGATCAGACAACAAGTGTATTTGGAATCCGGGTCATCTCTAATCACGACCCCATGCTTGAGATAAAAACCGACGGGACATTTACTAACCAAGAGAGGAGGAGACGTCCTTCTATCAATCGTCGGAGTAATCACCCAAACCCCGCACCTCCGACATTGGACAATTCCAAACTCCGCCGAATACACACTTTAATCTGACAACTTGCATCATCCTCCGTAAACGGCGGCACTCAGAATGCGTATGGTAAGGCAGACCTCAGTCTCGTGCTCCAACTCTGGATATGCAGTATAAGTCAGCAAGCGGCATGCATATGACGTCCATCGGACCATCCCAACTAGCCCGACGCCGAAGCTAGGGGCTCCTTTCTCGCCAAAGAAAATCCCCCGGCCGCCTGAATCTGACAGTAGCCCCCAACTCCCCAAAGCAGTTTATTGTACCCAAGTCCGAATCCCTCATTGGATCAAATAAGCGCCGTGGAATAAACTATTTCATATTGCGTAAAGTCGGGGAATGCGGCCGAGGAGTCTAGAAAGTGATCCTCCAAGGGAGTCCTGATCACAGACAAGCAACGAATAAGCTTACCTTAGCGCGGTCAGCAATATGCAGTCCTCGTAGCTGCACTGCACATGGCGTGGACGGCTACCTCTTTCCACCGGCTGAAGATGCGTCAGCGTGCATGGTGAGAATGGCTCAGGGATGCCGCGTTCAGCCGAAGGATTGCTTCTTGATCATCAGATAATAATTACAATAGCGATTATAATCCTTTCCTGCAGGCAATGCTCGCGGTATGATGACTGAGCATGTACTACTATTGGTTTAGAATTGGATGAGGTGCCGGGCAGGTGCCCCGCGAGCCTGGAGCCGAGGACTTGCTCGTGTTCACTGATACTAAAGACTTCACCGCTACAGTGCAGGCCTGCATGCTGCATTGCATAGTCATGGGGTTTCATGTTTGCGTGTTATGGGTGACGAATACTGTAGACCTTTAGACCATTTTCCAATCTAAATTTACTGCTTGATTACAAAGATCTTTCAAATCAGATCGGAAAGGTAACCTCTTTGGGGGCTTGCTGATATAACGATAGTTAGGTGAATACATGCAACAACTAACACGAAATTCGCTAACTTTGTAGAAGACATACTCTGTTAAAAAGGTAACCATGAGTGTTGTTAGTGCTTAACGGATGTAACCGAAGTCATAAAACCTTTATACACCAAGACAGATCTTGACAAGTCTCTATTCATAAGTTCAAGATAGACTACATTGGGCAAGTACATACAACGGCAAATCAATTTAACTACAACGAACCCAGTCCTGGTAACACCCACCAGGAAAGTTATCATAGACTCTCGCAGTTTCCTTCGCAGTAATCCTATGCGCCTCTTCCCAACTTAAACCCCATGAACACTATGCATACAGTTTTTGCACAACCATGAATCATCGACGAATCATCACCTACTTCCCGCCCAAAGGCCAGCTTTGCAGAAAGAGCGCGAAGACCGCCAGCAGACTGACCTCCAGCATCATGGCCCTGGAACATCACAACACTCCAGCATCACAAGAGAACCAAATCTGACTCATACTCCTAGGGACGTACATCCATTCAAACATTCCATCAATAGCATCCCCTTGCTGCCGTCCTTCACATTGCAGCTGCAGTCATTGTATCGCTGCTTGTCTCCAGGATTCTCGTGGCCGAACGCCCGTCGACGACATCGGGCAAGTAGAGCGCCTTGAGGTCGAGAACTTCGCATCATCGTGATATTGCCTTGGTGGTGAGAGGATCTCCCTAAGGAGAGCAAGCGTTTTGTCACAGCAGAAAGTGATGCCGTGGCCAAGTCGGAGCGCCTGTTGGTACTTGCTCTGAAGCTCCAGAGTTTGATCACACATTACGTGGGCTTTCAGACCTCATAGAACGGTGGAGTATCGTAAAACATCGCTGAACCTTTCTAAACCCCTTTTAGAGCCTCTGTTGAAGTATCTCGCATGTATCACAACCTCAAGATCGTGTTGAATAAAACACCCAAGCTCTAGTCGTGCTACATCCTTAACGCCATTGATATCTCAACAGTCTCATTCAGACGATGCAACTCCATACCTGTTTTCAATCAACAAAGAGAACCTAAAATAGTGAACTGCTACTTACCAGCAAGAACCCATCTCCTGTTGAAATATGCTAGCATCTTCCTTAATTGATCAAAGTCCTCCAGCCACGACGGATCATTAAAGTCCTCTGCAGTAAGGATATGCTGTTGAGCACATCTTACAATATGCGCTAGGGCAGGCTGCAAGATCTCGATATTGACGTTGCCACATTCTCTGTTGAAGGCGTATGCGATATCGAGTACCATTCGTGTGAGTGTGCTTAGTGCAGCTTCTGTGGTATCCTTGTAGTTGAATTGGTTATCGAAGTCTGGGTGCATGTGAACGGCTTGATGCAAGTTGTATAGTCCACTGTTGCTGATTAGCCCAAAGTAATGAAGATACCAAGAAAGAAAGACAAACGTGATCAGCATCTGCATTGCACCACAATAGATACCCACTCTTCCAGCCACTTGTTCCATAACGACTGATAGTAGGTTTTGCAAGTCCCGGCCTATGTGATATAGGTTATGTGCAATAGCATCGCCAGACTCTATGGCCAGCCTTACTCGGTCAAAGAGGTAAGTGGCTTGTGCCTCTCGGCCAAATGTCCCAACTCCAGGAAGAGAAGTAGCAGAAACGAAATATCGAAAGGTCGGTTCCAGCATCTCGTCCACGTCCCTATCCAAATCATAAGACTCCAACGGCAGATAGTCGTCTTCTCGAATAGGACGAGTGGCGAAAGGCCGACCATGCATTTGAGGATCGCACCCAATAACACTAATGCAAGTTAGTAAACCAAACACCATTTCGGGAAGTCTTGCATCTGCATACCGGTCCAAGATCATTAATCCCCACCACGTACAAAGTACCTCTTCATCTTCCGCCCACGTATCAGTACCTTGCATCTCCGATGAACACTGCTTGGTATGCATGCCTATCGCACAAGCCATTCTGCCGCAGGTCCCAACTGTAACATAAGCTGCCTCGATCATTCCGTGCGCATGCTCGTAGTGTCCTATAATCACACCAGCTTGAACGAGGAACAGAGATGACGGCATAAAGGCTTGGACTTGTGCAAATAGAGTTTTGGTGGCAAGATAGAGTACCTCTCTATCCTGATCTGCTTCCGGGTCGACAGAAGGATGTTGGGTGATGAGTCGCATCGCTAGGAGCAGCACGGAAAAGTCTGCCGCTGGAGATGTCTGAAAATGCTCGTATCGGTCACGAAATCGTCTTCGTGAAATAATGGGCAGCCATGTATGCACGCCTCTGAAATACCGGAGAGCCACTTCTTCCGGTTTTCGTCCACCCACTCCGATGATGAGCATGACTTGGGCGTTTACCACGCTGTCGGTATTCGTAAAAGCTGGGGAAGCACTTGATTCTGACAAACTTGATGGCAATACATCAGATAATGAGTTGCTCAATAAAATGGATAGCCTGATGCTGGGAGAGAACCTCGAGCGAAGGTGGCGAGGAATTGATGCCCAGGTTGGAGCCAAACGTTCGTGCGCCCCTGAGGGAGAACCATTTTCGCTCCTGGATCGTCGTTCTTGGTCTGGCTCTCCATATCTGCATACTGCTCGACGTCTGCAAGACAGTTAGTAACGGTTTTGCAGTCTGGATGAGCTGTTGAGTTCAAGTTAAGGCCCCCCTTTTTGGCGGGTGAAGAGCCGACGCGATTTCCGAAAGGGAACAAACGCATTCTGATTAATCCACTCACTTTATACAACTGGTACAGCTCGGCAACTTCTTGTCACAACCCTTTTTGATACTCTTGCAGTGCGAACAGACTTGCGGTGCACGCCGAGTACTATCTTGGTTTTCGGTAGGTACCATATTTGCTTGCTTTCCAGATGCAGTTGTTTGAGCCGAGATGGAGAGTGGATGAAGAGAGGCGTCGTAACATGAAACTTGTCGGCCGCAATGGTGCGAGTTACTTGATCAGTATATATTCCAGAGCTTTCCCTGGCTAACGTGGATCTCCTCGATCTGTCAGCGCTCAATTTAGTGGCGTAATTTAATCAGCACCAGAGATTCAAGCTCAGCCCTGTGGGAAAGTTCAACGCTGCAGGAAAGTAGTCAGTCTTCCATGAGACTGATGTCTCAGGGGCTAAATGTCAGGACCCGACAGTAAGGCCCCAAAAGATACTGCAAGGTGTGAGTCGAGGCTGAAATAGGCGTATGGGAGCAGCCACTACCCGGGGGTGAGAATAAGGTTGCTATACGAGCAGAGACAATGAGCTTGGCCGGGCCTGACAGCAAGGGGAAAATCATATTCCACACCAAGGCCAATGCACAGGCAGATCGCCCCCAGAGTTACGTGATGTGAAGAACCGCATGGCTTCCCCGTCATCAGCCGTACTTGGCCTTTGCATCCATCCATGGTAGGGGGACAGAGATATTCCGGGTAGGTACTGAGCCTTGAACGGGGAGCATGCGGGAATCAACTCGGGCACTCCCGAAAAGGAAAAATTGAAACCCAGACGACATGAAAGTATCTAGGCCAAGATAGGGAAATGATACCATTTGGTTGCATCGCCGACAAGCGCGCCCGCAGGTACAGGCCAATCGATGCTGGCAAAGTACAAGTACAACGCTCGGCCGAAGGCGACGACATAACCGGCCCGGGTAGGGGGGGGGGCTATTTTCATCCTCTTAACTGCCCCGCCCCGCCCCGCCTCCACCCACCGGTAAACTTTCTTTCAAAGTACGAAGTAGAATATGCTCGAACAAAATTTATCAATACGATGATGGCAATGCACTTTGGCCACAGTACTAGGACTACAGTACTTCGGGGAAATAATGCCCTACGAACTGTCGATGTGGGACTGCTGTATGATTGATTACTCAACCTCGGGCGGTCGGACTTATCGACACATGCAGGATTCTTGCATAAGCCTTTGTGCTACGACAACTGAGGCAATGACAGCATGACTTGGGGAAGAGATTCATGGGGAAGGGAAAGCAAGGCAAGATTGTTCGGTACATTTGTCACCGCTGTCTATGATGAGAAAAGGCGTTATTCTTTAAGCGCGATGGAACACGCAGCTGACATTTGGCTCAGCTCGCTTGTTGCCCATCAGAGAGGCAGACCCCCAGAGTATAGTAAACACGTTTGATGACCTCTCGTTGGCCAACCACCTCACCCAACATCTACAATCACGATATCAACTGTTCTGACACCATTCAATGACCAAGTCTCGGTCGCTTTGAGTGAGCGAGAATGAAAGAAAGCCTAGAGAAGCCTAAAGAGGGAACGGAATGGGAATATTCCGGCGCAAACGCCGTCGCCGTCGCCGGCGTAAGCCTCAGCCTGCAAGACATGCGTCGGCAGCTAGGGAGATGATGTTGAGCGATCGCGTCAGCACCAACAATATGGATCGAAAATTGAGCGGAAAGTCTCCCGTCGAAGCGGCCGGATTTGGTCTTTGGTCTTTTCAATGAGGTTTGAATTAAGCCGAGTATCGTCAGTCAAGGTGCTCCAGATGATTTGGAAGCATTTGCTGCGGAGTTCAGATTTGCTCTGAGAACATCCACAATCCAGTCTTTTCCAGCAGTTCCTTCGCGCACATGGAATGCGGACAGCAAGGGAAAACAATGCATCTGTTTCTCCCACTCCAACCAATCTCCCTCTACACCACATTCGTCGAGCTTCTTTCGAAAAAGGATGGCATCTGGAGTCAGGACATCGTTTCCTGCCGTCACCCCATCGACCTTGATACCTGCTTTTCGAAACAGAGTCAAGTCGGCCAGTATAGGAGAGATCCTAGGATCAGACAATGGCAACTCGCCTTTCCATCCATGTGCTACTTCCTCGATGAGCTTTCGGCTGAGAATCGGATCATGAGGATCAACAACATCGATATCTGGATTCTCGTTCCGCAGGTCTGTCGCCGGAGACATTGCCATGACGGTCTCGACGGGACATGGCCCAGTCGAAGGAGCCTTCAGATGTTCAGCTGCTGCATAAAGCCCCAGCACCAACGCGATGTTTCCACCAGAAGAGTCTCCCATCAATGTTATTCGAAAGTTCTCGTCGATTGACTGTTGGGCAAGCGCTCGATAGAGTAGCTCAAGATGTGGGAGAGATTTCAAAGCAGGAGAATTCGGTGACAGTGGATAGCTGACGAGGTTGATCTCGTACTCTGGTAGCTTCATGCAAAGCTCAGTACAGAACATCCAATGCTCCTTCGCAGGTACGCCCCGAAAACCCCCTCCTGCAAAATAGTATAATCTGTGTTCTGCTGCAGCCTGTACTTTCGGATCCTGCGAATTCTCGAAAGTATAGATCCATGTATCTGCAGTCTGCGATTCTTTTATCGTGCAAACTCGTTCGGCGTGTTTGTTTGGCGTCAATCGAGGGGATCCCGCGAGCTCGTCGGCACCTGGTCTCAGAATTAGAGACGCGAATGGCTTGATGATGTGCTGCGCGGCTGCATTGGCAGTAGAACGATTTTCTTCATGGGTTACTCGAATTGAGGATTTTGTTGGAGCTTCGGAAGAGACCGCCATATCGAGGTTGAGGTGTTGTTCTTGCCTTTCCAGAGCTCATAGTCGAAGCTGTCAAGAATGTTTTTGGGGATCGGAATGAGGTCATTGACAGGCCGCTAGTTGTGGCGCGTCTAGCTGTCATTGATCAACGATTGATCCCGCATTTTCACTAAGATCGCAAGTGTCAGCATCCAAACGGGATAGTGGAAGTTGTTTAGTGGGGTCGTGCCGTGGCTTCGAGTGAATTGACTCGTTGATGGCGATGAGGTACAGCCCATGGTGGATAACGCTCTATTGTCTGACGTTCGTGTCTTGCATTGATTTAGGAACGATAACCATCCGCCATCTCTGTATTCATGTAGCAGATAAGAAAGGCAGACGGCTTTTGGTCACCAGTTGTTCAAATATGCGCGGAGCGCGAACTACAGAGCGAGGAATGTCTCGCTTCAAGCAAGGCTGCGCTGCTGCCCCTGATATTAACCGACCGAACTTCAACCGAGGTCTTTGTGGGCGCTCTCATCTCGAATTATTGCTTGTAATGTTCTCTTCTCCATCGATATTCTCACGCTCCTAGTTCGATCTGATGTCTGCCAGCAACTTATCTGGACGTTTTCCCAGAAGTGTTAAGTTCCCAACCTGTCAGCATATGTGACATCACAAGCTGAGATGGAGAAAGGGGCTATGATATTGATGAGAGAAATACCGTAGTTGTTTCATTCCTCTATCTAAGTCCAGAAAGACACGCCTTCCAAAGTTTTCTCTATCGGCGTTGTACATCCCCTTGTGCTCTTTAATAGTAGTCCGTGTCCCAGAATCCATCACAGGCCTCATCCTTTCCACGCCCAGACTCCCTCCCGATACCTAAATCACGGCGAAGCATCCTCCTCCCTCCGCTGCTTGATCTCCTTCCTCAACTTAATCAAATCATTCCGTCCAGCCTTCGCCCAATCAACCCCTTTTCCCACTTCCTTAGCAACCCACAACTCATCAGCAACCGCATTCCTGATCTGGGGAAATGAATGCAGCAGCATACTGCTCAGCTTTGTCGTAGCCTCAGGGTATACTTCGATCAAGCCACCATAAATCTTAACTACAGCTTGCAGCTTTCTCACATTGCTGGACTTGAGATGTGTGGCTTTGATGACGTCGCAAAACTCTTCCCAAGTATTTTCTGGGCGACGTGATTCAGGTAGATAACTCGGGGTAACGTATCTTGGTGGGTTTCTCTGCATGATTCCCATGTCAAATAGAAAGCCGATCGTCTCGAGTGTTGGGATCAGGACTCGATCGACTTTTGATTTCTTGGCCAGCTGGAATAACTGATCACATATAATGGTATCGTGGCCACTGTTGCAAAAGTCGACCAGTGCAGCTCGGCTAGCACGAACCAAATCTTCGGATCCGGTGTCTGCTGATGTTATATACCCTTCCAAGAGCGATATAGCCCAACCTGTGTTTCGTGGACATGCAGTCCACCATTCCTGGATCTGTAGATTGAGAAGCGTAGAAAAGTACTCCTGAGATGACGGAGCTAGTGAGGTGAGATTCGAAGTGTGATCACTGTGGTCTGTTAGCACACGACTGTCAGAATGGAAGGAGGCATACTTCAAATGGGCAAGCACTTTCTGTCCCTCGACTCGTACTTTGTCAAGTTTTTCTGCCGCAATCCGAAGAAGACCACCCACAACCATTTGCTCCAGAAGTTCCCGGATATAGTCAGTCATCGGGCTGGAGAGGATAGCAGTAGCTGCACGAGCTGCGGCGATTCGAACTTGTGATCCAACATCACCACGAGCAGTAGTTGTGAAGTCCTGCAATCCTGCTTCGATCAGTCGTATGAAGGCTCCCGTATGGATCTGAAGCATAGTGGGGAGATCTTCTCTGATACCATTGCGAGCTAGACACTCTAGAATGGCGGCACGAGTTTCCACTGCCGAATCTTGTTCCCATCTGTTCATAATGGCGTGCAGACAGAGAAACTGCCAGTCCTTCGTCATTCTATCTATTGTCGGATCATCCATTTTCCCCAAAACAATGGTCCTGAATTTCTCCAGAGTGACGGAATCGCGAACCATACTTTTCATCAAAGGAAATAGCGGTATCAAAACGTGGATGTATACCAAATCTTTGCTGCCGCGTCCTCTCACGGCTCTGACTATCCACTGTCCGATCATCCCGGAGCTGTCAGGGGTCTTTTCAACCAGTCCACTTTCCAGCAGGACGAAGCTTTCAGCGGCAGCGGCAAGGATGCCGAAGTTGGCAGCACTGGTTGCACTGCTCACGAACATGGAGAGAAGAGTGCACTCTGTGACTACCGTAAACTCATGAGGATTTGACTTCAAATCTAAAGGGGTCATTATGAGTTGTCGAATCCAACATTCCGAACCGCATTGTGAAAGATTCAAGGTCTTTGTCGTCCTCGATGCTTCGAACTTTCCGAAAAGGGTAAGACGTTGTGGGATTTGGCTTGTGGCAATCATCAATTCAGCGAACGCCTCGGATAATATTTCCTGATGTCTCGAGCTTTGTACTCGCTCCCTTAGCTCTTTGAAGAACTCAACCTGATAACCATTGATGTTAACGATCGTGGTGTAAAGGCCACTCTCATCCGTAGCTGCTGGAGCTTCATGCAGAATTCGATGAAACTCGTCGTGAAGCTTCTCAGCTGACAGCTGAGAGTTCACTAAAACTACTACAGCGGAAAAGGCGAGTATAAGTCCATGACGTTCGCTGAATTCTCGAGCCTCAAGCCTCGTCACTTGCCTGGCAATCTCGTCAATTGCACTCTGAACAGCTCGCCAAGACGGAGATGTCGCGAGGTGTCGTAACCAGACCAACTCTCCAACAGTATTAGCAGCAACTCTTCGGATAGCAGGATTTGCATCTTTTACTCCTCGCCAGCCCAAGAGGGCTCGCAAGATTGCTTCACGATAGTCTTCAGAAAGTTGAGCAGCCTTGAGAGCCACATCGCTGATAGCTCTCGTCCTGAGCGCGACAGCATGGTAGTCGACCACCTGAACGACTTGAATACCCTCTGAGATTATATTAGGATGACGACCGATAAGTTCTTGCAACGCAGCAGAAGAACCACGACGAATATTTCCGGCAGGATCAACACACGCAGAGACAACCAGATCGTTTGCTAGTGTCTGCAAAGCCGAAACAGTGGCCTCAACGTGGTAGATAGTGGTGATATCTGGAGAGAGATGAAGCTCTTGTAGGTCTACTGTCTTGTATCTTCGAGCAACAGCCCAAATTCCAAAACATGCAGCGTCACGAACGTTTGTGCCAATTGATGATCCTGAAGTGGATCGCTGTTCAAATGAGAGGGCAAGACGAAGGGCGTCGAGAACAGGTGCAAGGTCTCCAGCTGGGATAGACTGGCGATAGAGTAAATGTGACAAGGTTAAAGTGAGACCATGCCATTCCAACGGATTGACACGAGATAAGTTCCTCGTATCATGGCCTCCTTTAGTTTTCCACAAAACATTCTTTTTGAGGCTATCGAGAACTTCCTCGACGACTTGGTGGGCCATGTCTGCTGGTAGCTTTAGAGTAATGATGCTCAAAGCTTTGCTTGCTGCCAGTCTTACAGGTGTTGCCGAATCACCCAGAGAGTCCAGCATATGACCAATTGTAAATTCGATTGGATCTTCTGAAGGGTCTGGATGCTGCAGTAAGAGAACGACAATTGTCCTTAGAATCTTGACGATAGCCTTACGAGCAACCGCAGACCCACGAATCATCTTGGACATTGCCGAGTCCTCAGTGGTAATGTTCTGAATAACTCGAAAGATCCGTTTGGTGAAAGAATCCATGTTCGTTGTACCAACCGACGATATGAGAATAGCAGCGAGGAATGAAAGTACCCCAATGTAATAGTAAGTGGAATGATCTAAGTCAGTAGTGAATTGCAGAGCGCGTATCGCCCATTGCATCAGAGCTTCCTGGATACCAATGCTTTGCATATCTCGTCGCATTGCAATGCGCACCAACAAGACTTTTGCGGCATCTCTCTCCTTACCAGATGACGAAATGTATTGTATGCCAAGGGATATCGCTCGCACAGTTATTGTAGGGACGTCCGGAGGCCACAATAATCCGAGGATGGTTGGTTTTGCAATCTCATCGAGATCCCCGGACGAAATGCTGGCTAAATCAAAAGGAGCTAGGAGAAGTTGAGAGAGCCATAGCAGCGTAATGTACCGTTCCTCCCAGTCCCATGCTGCAGTGTCCTTGTCCTCTAAAGGTTCTGCAGGCTTATTTGACTCGAGGGCTGTCAAGAGTAGTTCCAGATATTTTATTTCTGTGCTCCAGAATCGGACAATGACTTTGTCTCCTCTGATCTTACAGAATGTGTATAAAAGTTTGCAAATCGCTTTCGATATTGGCATGAGGAGATGCGCGTTTATTGGAGGAGTTTTCGAACTCGGGGCCTGTAACGAAGCCAGGAATGCGTCCGCCAGGAGCGGTACAAACTTGTCGAGGTGAGGATCGAGAAGCTGGGGTAGCTCTTGGAAAGGTTCAAGCTGGATCTTGTTAGTTGTGTGCAGAGAGGGGCATAGAGTATCATACCAGGTTCACCAATCTCTCCGTATCTCTGGACCGAACTTGGTCCCTGATCTGTGTCTTGCCTGACTTCCTCGTCTTCCATAAGAAAGGCGTAATGGAGCTTTGAAAGTCTGCTAGAAGGTCCGCAGAAGCTCGTTGCAGCTTCACATCTTGATCATCCTCCGCTGCATCCATGTTGTCGAGTGGTGAGCGGAATGCGCTTCATGGAGGGGTAGCGTGGAGGGGTAGCATGGAGGGTAGTCGAGAGTGTTGCAGTCGTGGTATTTTGGACTTGTCGCGTGTACTCGTAGCAGTGGAATGTTTTGTCCTGATTATTCCATGCCAGAGTGGTGTCAGGTACGCATGCAGATGTTGTTGTATGTTGTTGTAGAATGACGTTCTTGGACGGATGGGAGATTTCTCGCTCATCAACATTCTCATTCTCGGCCGAACGTATTTCCTGCCCACGATCGACCTGCAGGCCAAAACAAAACACAAAACACAAAACACAAAACACAACCTCTCGCGATGCCAAGACTTCAGCGCGACACGACACGGTTGAATCCCGCTCCGCCATCAGCCTAATTAATTTTACAGTACTGTCCTCAGCTCTTCCGGTCCCCGCTACCACAGCCTGGGGACTGACGGGCCTGAACACTCGCCTCTTCCTCCCGTGCGACACGGAAAGGAGAAAGCTTAAATTATTTATGCTTAACCTGCGACTTGCAACAAATCCGTCTGAGAATCCATCCGAGTTTTGCAACTCGCGACAACTTTCCTGGAAACATTTGTGAGGAGGCATCAATGCACATGTCACGATCACGTATCGCAGTCTCATGATTTGATGTGCTAGACTCGAAGAGCACCAGATTGATCTGGAGATTGGCGCATGGAGATTGAGAATATGTATCTCCGATGGCCAGCCATACTACTGTAAAGCACTTGCCGACGCTATCTCACGAACACGATTGCGAATGCGGTCATCTAGACGCGTCTGTATACGCACGATCAGATATTTCATCTATGAACTCAACTTTAATTGTCCCGCTCGAAGCCAGACATTCAAGTTTTCGGCATCCCATTGGAGGAGCGGCAGCAGAATTAACCGAATGCGGAATGTTCCAGGTTCTAACCGGACGTCAAACTTTGGGACAGCCGATACTTTTTTGGTGACGCAAGACCATCATCTGTTTTTCTTTCAACCTACCTACCATGAGCTGTTCCAATTGTTCGGAGGTTTGGGATAAACCGTCTCCGAAGTGAGGTTTGAATTACGTCTCTCATATATTCCTCGTTTCAGCTTCTCCGTTTAATTCTTTCTCATTCCTACAATTCTTCATCTCCCCTTGCAACTTATCACGCCTCCAAGATGGGTAACAGTTTCTCCCAAATCTTTCCTCCTAAGCCTCAATTCACAGAGAATAACCTCCCAGATCAAACAGGCAAGGTACGCCATCCCAACATTCCCCTTGTCAGCTGTACATAAACTCACAAACCACAGGTCTTCATCGTCACCGGCGCCTCAACAGGAGTCGGCCTCGCTCTGGCTGAACTCCTCTACTCCCACAACGCAAAAGTCTACGTTGCTGCCCGCTCCTCCGAAAAAGCCACGAAAGCAATATCAAGCATCCAAACCGCTCACCCCAAATCCAATGGCGAGCTCATCTACCTCCACCTGGATCTCGACGACCTAACCACCATCAAAGCCTCCGCAAATGACTTCCTATCCAAAGAAACAAGACTAGACGTCCTCTGGAACAACGCCGGAGTAATGAATCCCGCCCCGGGAAGCAGGACCAAGCAAGGCTACGAACTGCAAATTGGAACGAACAACGTAGCACCATTCCTCTTTACCAAACTCTTGACTCCAATCTTGATCAAGACGGCGAAAAGTAGCCCTACAGGCTCCGTCCGCGTGGTCTGGGTATCCTCGAGTGCAGCCGAGTTCGTGGCTCCGAAAGGAGGCGTGGATATGACGAAGTTGGACGGGAACGATAAATCCGTGTTTAAGTATTACGGATTAAGCAAAGGAGGGAATATCCTCCATAACAAAGAGTTCGCGAGACGGTTTGGTGGTGAGGGTGTTATTAGTGTGGTATGCTTTCCTCTTGTTGTAGTATTGAAGTCAGAGATTGACAAGAATAGGCACTCAATCCGGGGAATCTCAAGACGCCGCTTTATCGTACAGCGGGGTCGCTTCAGAATAAATTCCTCAATTTCTTCATCTTGCATGAGCCGATCTTTGGTGCTTATACGGAGCTTTTTGGTGGACTTTCGTCGGAAATTACACCTGAGATGAATGGGACGTGGGGTATGTTTTTCCCTTCTCATTTCTTTCCCAAGATTTCAGAGGGACTAGGCTATTGTATTGTTTTTTGAGGTGCTTTGCTGATGAAGATCTACAGTTGTTCCTTGGGGACGATTTGCTCCTCTGAGAGAGGACTATGAAGCAAGTTTCAAGAGTAAGGACGAGGGTGGGACGGGTCTTGCGAGGGAGTTTTGGGAGTGGACGGAAGAGCAGGTTAAGGCTTATTTATGAGTTGTTCTTCTGGCGTCAATGCGGGTTTAGAGTATATAGCTGTTGACTTTTGGGTGCTGTTTCCATATCGTAATGTCTGTTACATAAAGCAAATATGATTTTGTATATATTATGCCTCACTCTTCGAACTCTGGAATCTGCTTTCGGTATTTTGTAGCCGGAAGTTCTGCGTACGCTGGCCCCATCGGGTACCAAAGGCTTCACAATGTGTCTCTCCTCACATTTGCTCTTCGTCCTTTGCTTCAAGATCTTCTCACTCATCTCACTCGCAATTATGTCTCCCCCACAAAAATACTCAACGGCACCCCACAACTCACCGCATAATTCGGCATATCCACAATCTCAGCAATCCTCAAATCCGCACAAACACTACAAAGCATATAAGCCTCCTCCCTCGTCAACCCCTTCTCTCCAACCAACCAATCAATCGCCCCCCTCAACGCCTTCCTACTCGCCTCCCTCAAATCAGGATCGATCCCAAGAACAGCATACTCCCCGTTCCCCGTCAACCGAGCCTGATTCACAGAATGCTCCCCCGTCGTCCGATAATGGGGACTCGTAACCCACGATTTCCCCTTCTCGACCGTCAACCTCACTGAAGCCTTCATCTGACACTCAATAGCCGTCCCGCACACCTCCCCATCTCCTTGCGCCGCATGTCCATCCCCGCAACTAAATAATGCCCCTCTGACCTTCACTGGGAGATACAACGTCGACCCAACCGTGATGTGGCGACAATCTATATTCCCACCCGTTTCATAGGGTGGAATAGTGCTAAATTCTCCAGCTTGTTCGCGGGCAATGCCCACCACGCCGAGAAACGGGTGGATCGGGATATGGATCCCGGATTTAAATTCCGTGTATCCTTCACTAGCATGCGTTTTCAGATCCCAGATCTTCAAAGCCGGGTCCGGGAATTCGTCATGTAATAACCCAAAGCCGAGGCTAGAGGGAAATACAGCAGTCCATCCAAAATCAGCTGTCTTGAGATTCAAAAATTCCACTTTAAGGACATCGCCTGGTTCGGCACCATTAACGTATACGGGTCCGATGGCGGGGTCGCCGAGAGCGAGGTTGAAGTTGGGGACGTCGGATGCGGTGGATGTAGAGGTGAATTGGTTGTACCCGCCGTCGAGGAGGTCGAAGGATATTTCGGTGCCGGAGTCGACGGTTAGGGCTGGCGGGAGGGAGTTGTCCCATTTTAGGTGGACGGAGGATTTTGAGACGTGGAAGGAGTGGGTGTGTGACATGATGGGGAGTGAGAGGGCGAGTGAGAAGGGCTGGTTGATGTCAAACTTAGCTGGGGTGAGTTTGAGTTGTGAAGATAACAGTTGAAAGGAGCAATGGCGAATCGATGATGCTGAGACTGGAGAAAATGGTGCTGGACAGGCAAGGAATTGACTGATAACCGACAACTTGAAAAAAGTAAGAAAGCAGCGAAGCTGGGAAGAGGTTGAAAAGTTAAGAAGTCAAGATGAAAGAAATACTTAGTGTGCTGGATCTCATGAGTGAGCTTCCTTCCTCTTACAGTAGGTAGAATGTTGGCATTGAAAGTGGGGTTGATTACACACGTGATAGCGGGATAGAAAGTGCCTGGTTCTATTGAAATTGGCCTTCTTGCTGTAGCAGTATATACTTCTAACATTAATCTTTTGTTGAGTGTGTACTTCAATGGTCTTCCGAACTTGTGAAGAACGAGAGTCGTGACACTTGTCACGTGGCTATACTTCGCCTTAGGTCGGGCAGCTGCACAGCTTTTTCTTCAGGGGCCTCTTGAAGTCTTATCACTCCTTTCAAATCCAGACAGAGCCTCTATCTCATTCGGGAAGCCGTCAGCCTTTTCTAAGACTCTTGCAGATGGCTATTGCAGTAGTGGCAACGATAAGAAGCACGTACGATGCTTCAGATGTTCTAGAACTCAGCCACTCACCCCTCTTTTGATACTGGTCTCTGCTGAAGAATGGGAATTCCCGCAGGTGCTGCTGTTCCTGAAAATGGGCCCACATACACCCAGGCATTCTGGAACATGTTTCTTTCGGGGAATAGCAGACTCGAGACTTTCAAGATGATGTTCGAGGCTTCACAGCTTGAGGATCATGTGAAAGAAGAAGATTAATTGCACATGCTTCGCATCCGTGTCTATCCTCGGTTCGGCTAGAATTAGGGGAATGAGACGACACCGCCTTGCTGGTTCCGGCATGGCTCTTTGATTGATTGTCCCAACAGCAGACCGGAGATCCATGCACTGTCACCAGTCAGAATCCTGGTCGTTAGCAGCAGTTAAACCAAACCCAAATCACACACATTCGCAATTATCCCTCGCTCTCCCACGCTGCCAAGTGCGAACCTTGCCTGCTTTGAACCTTGCCCCCCCCAACTCTATCCAACCTTGCCCTAAGTTGCAATAGCTGCAATCGAAGCGATTCGTCCCCTCATCTCGATTAATCCCAAAGAAGCAACTCTGCACGTTTGATGCCTTTCTCTCTCATGGAGCAGCGGCCTGAAGGATTTGTGTGTTGCATCAGGCAATTCGATAAATGAAAAGTCGGTCGCAACACTTTGGGTGATTGACAGAGATTGAACTTTGTTGGTACAACGAGTCAGCACTCAACCCGTTCATCGCATCCGACGGGAGACGACCTACCTCCCATCAACCCATTCGAGGCACACCTCTCCCAAATTCGGGACCCCATCCTTATGCCTTCTGATGCTGTGTCCCCAACTCCAGGTTTCGCTCGCAAGGTTCCACCAAGGATAAAAGCAATTTTTTTAGTCGCCCACGTCTCTGGTAACCACTGGCGAGGGAGTGATTCGATAGCTCTGGAGAAAGGGTTGATGGCTCCCATGTCCGGTCGCCGACGGTGTGGTGGGTGGCTCGTGGGAGTTTAGGTGTTGTCAGACTTGAAATGCACCTGGGGCAGATCATCGCCGCTATCAACGCTGAAGAAGTGATAGCAGCCGCCTTCCGTGGTGAGCACCAATCACAGGGGTGTCGGACCCGACAGATTATTGACATCTGTCACCAAATGCGCCTGGCTGCGGTGCGGTGTTTTCATCGTGTCGACCTGCTCCGTCTGTGCCATCCCATCGCAGAAGGCAGACAGATACTGTAGACAGACGAGACGGTACGATGCTCCGCCGCGGCAAGGAAACAGAGCACAGAGCACTCCTCCTCACAAGTAGAGCACGAGGAGTGATTGATTTTCCGTGGATGCGGCATGAGCATGAGCATGAGCATGAGCAGCATCGCCATTTCATCGCCATGGGGCAGAGCTGCAAATGTCCACAATTGATATGCGGTGGCCTATCCCAGCGGGCGGTGGCGTCCAGCGTTATCTTTGGTCGAGGGAGACCCTGCAAATCATCGTGTGCCCCCCAACTTTCTTGGGTGCAGCATCCCAGCGAGGGCAAGGTCAGATGCATACCGTACTGGAATGGCGGAAAGATGGAATCATGGGATGGGAGGAGATGCCTCCACCGCCAGAATACTGTATCAAACAATTCAAATTCAACAAACGTGCAGGAGGAGCAGATGTTGTCGCATGGATGTATTCTGTACGGTACCATAATAATTAATGTTCTCGGAAGACTGGAAAGAGAGCAGAAGGAAGTATTCCGCCGTTAGAGTGCAAATCCCTTCGTCGCATCCGCTGCTTCGGCACCGCGCCCGAAGCGTACCGTACTGTTCTGTATCAGCCATCGAGTCTCGAGATAAAGCCCTCCACCCTGGTCCATAGGATCTGGTCTGGGCTGGGCACGGCGATACACTCCGTACGGTACGTCCATTGTAACCGCACTCTCGTACGTAGACGTAGACTCGAGCTTAGCTATCGTTGCTGGGCGTAAAAGCATCCTGGCCCGGATCATTCATTTGCTGGGTCCTCAATCAATATTCTGTCCAAGGCCCAGCCCCATCATTCTATGACCCAACACTTGCAATCCTAATCTGTCTGGCAGTCTATCATTAGCTCGAGCTCTCGTCGCTGCAGCTCGCATATCCTTGTCCTACATACTCTCTTCGCCTTCCTGCTCGTCTTCCTCCTCTTCAATACTCACCGTCCCACGCCGAAACGCCTCACAACCTGCCTGACCTGCCCTCTTCTTGCCACTCTCGTCGCCTTCTCAATATCCTCTGCATCCTCTGCATCTTTCCTCCCAGCGTCGATCAGCGACCTCGACGACCTCTCTCCCCGCTTCTGCCATCCCCGTTACGTACAATACCACGAACCATCCTGCTGGGATCCACCAGCTCCCTGATCGTACAACCACGCGACAAGTCACTTCTCGAGTCTTGACATGCTGAGGCTCATGTCCCACATTCCTCGAAATCAGCTTCTCCCGTCGTCTCGAAGTCGGAATAGGAATGTGCCCAATTGATCTTTGTCGAGACCTAGAACAATCGCGGCGAAGTTTCTCCCCTCCTCGCTCGTCCCCTCCGCGGAGGTAGGCGGGCGTGGTAAAGCCATCCGGCTGTGAATATGTCAATATACTCGAGTCCTCCTCCTGCCCGAACCTTCCACGATGATAAAGCGACACTGTTGGTCTGCTGGTGGTGCACCATTTTTGCCGCGGTTATAATATTATTTCGAGTCTGCGGACGATATATACGGACGGAAAAGCTTTTCAGGGAAGATTGGTTGGCATTTGCATGTTTGATACCGCTATTTATACGCATGGCCTTTGTGCATGTGATTCTGCTATTTGGGACGAATAATGCTATCACTACTGGACTTTCAGACGAAGACATTTGGCGCAGGTCCATCGGGAGTCGGTTGGTGCTGGTCTCAAGGATATTTTATGCGGCAACGTAGGTTCCCAGAACCCAATTGTTGCTCGGATCACTGACTCGTGTAGGCTGTGGATGCTCAAACTTACCATCAGCGAATTCTTTAAACGACTCACTCTCAATATTTGGACTCGGTCACACGAAAGAGTGCTCATGGGCATTAGATGGTTTCTGCTGGTGACATTTGTTGCAGTTGTTATTGCGGATCTTTCCGAGTGTCAGCCGTTCGACCACTATTGGCAAGTCACACCAGATCCGGGGCCAAAATGTAGGCAAGGATACGCTCAGATGTTGACGATGGGGACCTCGGATGTTATTACCGACATCCTTTTGGTGGCCTTTCCCATTCCCATCATTATTCGATCCAAGATGGGAGTCAAGAGGAAGATTCAGCTGGTTTTCCTGTTTGCTGGATCCCTACTCCCGGCCGGAACAACACTTTACAGGATTCCGAACATTCTTGACCGACATGGGAGTCAGCAGTATCGATCCCTTTTGGCGTCAATTGAGATCTTGTTTGCTGTAGCGGTAGCGAATGCTTTGGTTCTGGGATCGTTCGTCCGAGATCGAGGAGTGAAGAAACAGAGATGGAAATTCGGCTCGATGAGCGACAGTATCGAACGAACGTCGAGCAGGAGGGGAACAGCAATACGACACTGGGGAAGTGACGAAGATCTTGTGAGAGATCTAGGAATAAGTGTGGATCCCGAACTACGAGATCCAGAAGCAGCGACATTTCGACCAGCACCGATGGCCGTGGCTGGAAACGTGCCGGTAAAGGCACATAAGATTATGGGAAGGGATTGGCAATTCCCTGGGGAGAGAAGTGATACGAGCGACGAGATGGATCTGATGAAGATTGGAGAAGCTCATAGTCCAGCGGATGTTTCCTCTGTGATCACGCCAAGAAGGGTATCATTCTTTGATGTGGGAGGATTGCTCGACGAAGATCACCCACCACGAAGACACAGTTCGACGAAAACCATGGATACCGAGGGAGAGACGTCAAGTTTCGGAGGTCTCCAATCTGTACATTCCAAAAACGACGACGCAGGACTCTCACCCACCCCAGCCAGGAGAGGATCAGCAGCACTACTCCAAGACGTTGGGGGTCTCCTTGGACCCAAACCTAAAAAAGCTCCGCCATACAGGGGCTACGAGCTACAAACGATCCACCAAGAACGCTCCTCACCTAGTCTCGGGCCTCGAATCTCTCGTCAACAAACGACACATTCTCTGCAAGACGTGGGAGGACTACTCTCCAAATAATCTCGGAAAGATTTGATGAAATACATGTAATATTTATTGTGTGATAATTAGCGAGGCACGAATTAACGAAAATTCGGCGAGGAGTTTTGGAGTTGGAGTTGGATGCAGGGAAGTGATACAGGTTCACTCTGCTGATGTTGGGGCTTGGAATGACTTGGGATTTGGACATGCTATATACCACAGCGATTACAATACGATCGCTAGTCTCTCTTGAGACTTTGAATAGAGCGGAATTAATCGAGCTTCTCTTCGAATGAGATGCCAAAATTGATGAGATTGTGATTGTGGTGCCTAGCACTAGCAGTTCGTGACTCAACTGCAACCTAACCCCGCACTATGCTTGTTCCTGGCAATAATGGCCGAGGTCTTGAGTGCACCGTGAGCTTGTGAAATAATACGATTGGTGGTGAGACAGGCTTTAACCTGCCCCGCCAGTTGTGTTGTGGCGGCCAGTTCATGAAAGAAGCTTGACGTCTTCATTGCTGCATCGTATTTTTTGATAAATCTCCCAATAAGAATGAATATGGACGTTTGATTAATGTTTCCTTCCAAAGTTTATTGAATTCTAAAGCCACTGTTTCCATATTCTTATGCTTTTTGCGAGGCGTGAAGATCGGGCCCGCTTCAAAAAGCTTGGCCGAGGAGCTTAACCTTAAATGTATTTTCAGTATCTGCTAAAGTGCCACAGCCCGTACGGCACAGCACCACTACACACAGCCTCACCAACATTCTCTACCTGGCCAGTCGTTCTTTATCCTCAGACATCTTTCTGAAATGACTGGCAACATTTCCATCATGACCTCAATCTAAGAAACTGCCCTCGATCGTTCTTCTCTTCTCTGTTCGCTGTTTAACTACACTCGTTGAAATTCACTCCAAATTGCCTCTACTTCCTGTTCCCGAACAATAGCAAACCAACACACCACTAAGGCGCGATCCGCAGAAAACCAAATCTCCCTCGATCCTGCAGTTCCTCACGATTGATTCAAATCAGACATAATGACCGAAGTCGAAGAGCCTCAATTTACGTCCCTATCGGCTCGTATTGCGGCATTGAATCAACAAGGTGTTGGGAAGAGCTTGAATGCACAATCGACCGGCAAAAGACCACCTCCCCCTCCTCCACCCTCGAATCGTCCCGCCCTGCCTTCGAGAAACACAACGAACAATCCACCAATCGCCACATATAGCTCCTCGGTCACGAAACAGGCAAACAATGAACCCATCAGTGCGCGAGGCCAAGGTCTCCTCCCTCCACCCCCCATCGATCGAGACCAGCCGAAGCAGATAGCCTTGAAGACACCTCCTCTGCCTGCCCGAAATGCTCCTCCCCCTCTTCCAAGCCGAAAGGCTTCACAGCCAGCTCTACCTCCTCGAAAAGCCTCAGCTCAACTGTCCCCAAACACACAATTGGTCCGCCGAGGCTCGAATTCCTCCATAATGTCACACAGCTCTTCGGTGTCGGGGATGTCGTTAAGTCAAGGGTCATCAATCACAAGTGTATCCTCGGTGGACTCGCAGAGAAAATTACCCCCAGCGTTAGGAGAGGCAAAGCTCCCACCTCTTCCTCCAACGAAGAGAGAGCTGGAGGAGAAAGCTGCAGCTGTCAAGGCGGCCAAGACACCTCTGGTCTCGACCAAATCAGCTCCTGTACTACCTTTGCGACAGCCTCCCGTTTTGGATCGAGACATAGCTCCCAAGATGCCTCCAAGACCAAGTGGGCAACCCAAGATGCCTGATAGACCTGTGAACGAGAGGAATGAGAGCGAAGAAAGAGCTCCTGCACAACCGCAAAGAAGACTTCCACCGCCCTCGGGGCCAACACGGTCGATATTGACGATGGGATTCGGAAACAAGATAAATGAGATTCCCCCTCCTACTCCTGGACCAAGACCTTCGAATTCGTCAAATGAGACTCCAAACCCCGCTCCTAGACCGGCACCAACATATTCCAGGCCAGTTGGACCAGCAGTCAAGGAGTTGACTTCCAGGAATTTCGACAGCACTATTGAAGGGAAATTTGCTCTGGTTGATTTCTATGCTCCTTATTGCAAGTATTGCAAAGAGCTCGACCCCATTTATAAACAGCTTGGCGAAGATTTTGCCTTTGCTTCCGATCGACTTATCATTGCCAAGGTGGATGTCGACAAACATAAGGATTTCTTGAATCAATACGAGATTGAAGGTTATCCTACCATCATGTTCTTTGATGGCAGCGGAAACCAACCAGAGAAGTATCGAACGATGCGGGATTTAGACAGCTTGACGGAGTTCTTGGAAGACAAAACAGGCATCAGAGTCGCTGATGGAGCTCATATTCCCAAGCCGAGTGGCGTTCCACCACCTATCAATATGAGCTCCAAGCCATCTATCTCCCAAGTTCGTGCTATTCAAGCTCGGCCAGCACCTATGGCAGCACCACCTTCTGGCTGTTTACTCTGCAGAGATTTCTCGGGTCCGGATGGTGTTGCTGCTCAATACCCGAGGCAGTCCTTACCACGAGGTCCCGACATGACTGGTTATCTCGCGGATGTCCTATGCAGTCCTTTCTCCTCTGCAACTGACAAAGCTCGTGCTATCTTCACCTGGTTACATCACAACATCGCGTACGATACAGTTGCATTCTTTGGAAAGAATGTGAAGCATGTCGATCCAAAGGACACCATCACTTCAGGTCTTGCTGTTTGTGCTGGATATGCTGGGCTATTCTCCGCTATCGCTCTCAAAGCAGGCCTGGAAGCTGTGATGGTTACCGGCCACGGGAAAGGTTATGGATACACCGCACTCAAACCCGGGGAACCCGTCCCACCTGCCAATCCGTCAGGTCATGCTTGGAACGCTGTCCGTATTGATGGAGGTGAATGGAAACTTCTTGATGCGTGCTGGGGAGCTGGTAATGTCGGCAACCAAGTTTATAACAAACATTTCACGCCCAGCTACTTCACGATGTCAAATGATCAATTCGGCCTCAAGCACTTCCCACAAGACGATAAGTACTTCTTCCACAGTGATGGACAGATCCCGACATGGGAAGAATACTATCTCGGCCCCACTCCAGCAGAACCTCTCCAACTCTTCGGCTCAGTAGAAGATCATGGCCTCTCTGCAACATCGTTCACTCCCCAACAAAAGCAAATCCCGGTAAACTCAAACGAAGTAATCCGTTTCCAATTCAGCAAAGTCTGCGAACACTGGGACCACGAGAAAAACGGTAAGGGGAAACCATACTGTCTCATTATCAAGATCTGGGGTCTGGACGGCAGGAAAGAAGATTTTGTCGCCATGGAAAATAACGACTTTTGGTGGTGGGCAGATATCTCTGCTAGAGATCTGGGTGCTCCTGGGCAAACGGTCATTTGCTACGCGGTTACGACTGTCAATGGGAAAGATGCGAGAGGGATGTCTAGGGGAGAGTATTTGCACAAGAAAGGGAAGTGCGGCATGGGCTTTGGCGGCGTTAGTGCTTGGGATCTGGTTTAGGCGTTTTTGCGGACTAGATGGGAGGATACCCGGTGGATTGGATGGGTTGATGAAGAGCGGGGAATGGATACGCTGTAATGATTACGCACATAATGTTGAATGCGTTCGGATTCTGAACCTTGGTCAGCAATGAGTGAGAAAATTCTACCTGAAGTGAGACTAAGAGTGCAGATACCGTCTCACTCTCTTTTGCTTATGCATTGATACTATGTTGCTTGGTGAGAATGTTCACCACAGAGGTAGTTCCTCCATTTCGAGACCAACGATCTCTCGGTACAATTTCACCACTCATCGTTCGTAGCCTGAGGACTGGTTTCGAGGTCGGAATTTAAGCACGGAGAAGGAGCATTTTGTTTTCATTTTGAATGATTTCGAATGGTTTCGGCTCGGATATCTCCTCCTTCATGTTCTCTTCGTTGGGAAGCGCATCATCAATGGCTTCCGCATTCGGGATAAAGAAGGAACGTGGGTTCTTAAGAGGATCCGGCTTCCAAGTTCGGTGCTCGGTATAGAGATTGGAGCTTCCTGATAATTCTTCGAGGGATCAGTGTAGGGCAGCAATATGTTAAGTGACCTAGACTACAAGCACTTCTTCCATCCCAAGCTTTGGGGTGGATTTCCGATGGCAGCAACAAGAAGTGTGCCTGAGAAGCTGCTGGAATTCACTCATGATTTGAATACTAAACTGTTGATTAGATAGAACGAAGTTCAAAAGTCGTCCACTGGGGCTTGGTGGTGCAGCTGCATTTATGTTTTGTTTTGAAGGATCCAGCGAGATGACAGTCATCCATCGACCTGTGAAGCGCTGAATGTGGGAATGATGTTTGGATCACCCGCATTCGATGCTCTGCTTCGCGGTCTGAGATAATTCTGCTTTCTGAGTTTCTCTATCCACCCCTCAATACTACCAATTTGCGTTAAAGAACTTACACCCCTTCGAGCGAGCTGTATTTATGAAGACAGCTGTGGAAGTTTCTGTAGCATGCTTGGCTAAAATATCTCTCTAGCTTTGTGCACTGATTTTAAGTGTGGTTCATGAGTCTGGCCCAGAAGGCATCGTCATCCGAATCGAGGACCTGTGCAAGTTTGCAAAGGAAGCTTTTCAATGCGAGAGATGCCGCGGGAAGATAATGGTGATGCTCTTTCCTAAGGATCCTTATCCGTACTGCATTTCTAGGTAGTCTCAAAGTCTAGTAATGGGAAACCAGTATGTATAATTCTCTATGCCACTCCCTTCGGAATCGTAGACCTCATGAGCCAAGCCGTGCTCCACCATATGGCGAGCAAGGAACCAGAGCGCTTCGACGCCCTCGAACGAGCTGGTTTCAAGACCAAACGGTACGGGAATATTCAGGAGCATATTCTCGTAAGACTTGGTGGTCATTATATGGATGTTGGGGCTTCGAAGAAGATTGCTGATGGTTTGGTAAGTATTTTCTTTGCCCTTGGCGTTGATACCGAACTGTTAAAGGACATCAACCATCACTTTAGAGAAAAAAAAAAAGGTACCAGTGGGACCTCTTTATCTCAAATCCAGATCTTTATTCTTTTCGCACATAGTAACCCAAAAATGCGTTTTTCAGAAACTAAAGAGTTAGAACGAACTCTTCACGCACCAATGATCAAGTCCAATGCAAGATGAGGTTGAGACTTCAAATTCTTAAAGTTTATCTCAAAAACGCTCGGAAAATGCCATGCTCTGTATGTTGTCCCTCCCAAGTTTACTCCGAAATCCAATGATCAAGAGATGAGGCCGAGATCCTGATTTCCAAAAGTCCATGCCAAGCCAGGCACGGTTGCAAAATACCATGCTCTCCATCTCATTCCCCTAGACATCCATCAAAATCCAATGCTCGAAAATTCTCACCATAATGCAACGCTTTTTGTGTGCTGTCCCCTGAAGTTATGTCCCATTCCGATCAAAGATCTTTGAGAAGCCGGCAGAAACTAAGCTGTAATGCCACCTGCTCCCGCTCCGCCACCACCCCTGCCACCTCGTTGGTTGTTCTTCGGTGGGCCCTTGTCTGGACGATCCTGTGGACCCCTAAACTCTGGAGCATTTTGGCACTGGTGCTTACTGTTACCAACACGTCTGCATCTGAGGCACCATGGACCACCAAAGCATTCGTTCACTGCACCCTTCTTTTGTCTGGCGCAAGGGCGGCACATATGAGGATTGCTCTCCTTATTATTTCGGGCTGTAGCAATCCACGCATACGGCCAATCGCGCATAATACGTTGACTGATAATACGCCCGTTGGCGCCGGCAGTGATTTGAGGGAGAGTTGCAGCTACCGTAGTATTTGGAGGAAGTGTAGGAAGAGGGACAATGGAAGGAACAGTGGGAGCAGGGCTAGGATGGTTGTTGACTGAACCTGTTGACGGAACGATAGGATTGAGACCTGTATTGCGCCAACTTATTAGCAACGCTGTTTCAACAACAACAGCATGCAGCCTGCGATACTTTTGTGAAATACAAGTCAGACGCAGAAGGTCACGGGGTCGCTTCGTGACGCGAAGGGGTCAGGGGCTTTGCTGGGGGGGGGAAAGGGGGCCGCATACCAGTTGCTTGAGTATTACCAGTAAGACCTCCACCAGCTCCACCACCGAGGTTGTTGATATTATCTATGGATGTATTAGCTTCGTGCAAAACTGAATAGCATTTCCAAGTATACATACCAGCATTCTGGGTGTTATTAGGCCTAGACCTAAGGCTGTAGATGAGCCTAGGTAGCTGTCCGTTCGGTGCCATGGTTGATGATCTTTGTCGATGTTTGTTGTGTTGGAGACAAGGAAAGGTTGTGTTGCATGGAAGAAGACTACACATTATATACTTGGGTTTCGTCCACGGACGCACCAAGCGTGGACCTAGCCCGTTCTGTTCACCAATGCTATTCACCTGGACGAAAGTATTGCTCATGTATGAGACGGATTATAGTTGAATGAGATTGCACAGCGGAGGAAACGTGGTGGATTTGTATGAGGAAAAGATACGGGTTGAGCTGAAAGGGAGGAGGTGCTACATTTTTGGACTTTAATTGACTGATCTATTGTTTTACAAGACTACATAGGTCAGCACCAGCTCTTTTCATTGTCTGATGAATGGAATTTTTTCCTCCTTTCTTCAATGGAAGACTGATTTTGGCTGACAGAGAATGGTTCTCATTCAGCATCGACTTTGATACAGCCAAGCGCTTTCAAGCTCCACTCCCATGCTGATTAGAGGACGAGCCCTTAGTTGGGACTAGCTTTCAAGAGGCTTCCTACAGTCAATGTGCTCCAGTCCATTCAGTATTCGAAATCCTGAGCATACGCCCAATCCGAGGAGCCTACCAACTCCATCACGAATATCCATACACCCTGATATGGAATAGGTCGGCCACTCCGCACGACCCGCACAAGATATAAGACATACTATACAAAACGCAACGGACACAATCGACGATGGGCAACAATCTAGTCAATTGGCGCGAGAGTTCACACGGGCAATGGCGAGGCAGCAACGGGCTTTGGTCACGGAGAGCTTACTTGCGGTTCTAAACGGACTTGGATAAAGCATCGCTTATACTCGACCTTCGGGGAGTAAGGAAGGTTTGGTAGACTGTCTGGGCATCATGCTCTTCGGAGAAGATGAGGCCTCTCTAATTCTCGTCCTCGACGCAATTCGTCCATCGCGTTGTGTAAGATCCTACTTTCAACGTCCTGAACAAAGGATCGCATCTCAGCAAGAAGCAATGTCGAGTGCACCTTTCCAATCGAAAACTCGCAGAAAGAATCTACGTTTGGAAGGACTCTAGCATTCCACCATAAGATAAATTTGCAAGGGCGACGAGCAAATTGCTTCTGAGACGGGAATGATTCCTGAGTGGTGAGCTTCGTGCCCCGTGGGATTTAAGAGAGACACGAGTCAGGCTCGAGATGTTTGCAATAAGTTGATATCTGTTACGATACAGATCGATGCATGACTCTTACATTCAATCCAGAGCCTCCTGCATTTCCCCTACCACTTCGCTAAGTCGCTTCCAAGCCTTCCCTTAGGCGAATGTCGCAACCCCGCCCGTACGTCTACGTCCATGAACATCCGAGAATTTCTGGGCAGAAAATTCACCGGCCCGTGAACGTCCTACAACGATAACTCATTTTTATGGGCATTCAAGCAACTTCAGCTTTTCCGGAATTCTTTCCTCTTTCAGACGAAGACTCCTGACTGCGCAGGCTGCCAAGTTGCCAAGAGACTCGTGCTCGCTACTCCGCTCTTCGCCAAGCAGCTGCCAAGGGAGCATGTCGACTGACAATTGGATGTTTCGGGCATCTTCCGATATCTGCTGAAGAACGGCCTTTGACGGATCTTATGTCAAATCTGTCAAACATTTCCCAGAAATATGACAGCGCTGATCTGGGGATTTTGCGGAGCCGAAACCATGAGTTTGGGACATAAGGCTTGGAAGTTGGGGAAAAGGGTTCTGCAGTTCCATTTGAAAGCGACATGAATTCAAAATAGTGGAAAATTCCTCTGGATATCCACGCATCCTCTTAAGAAGACAAGATTGTCAAGCTTCCACAGCCGAGCAATGGCCCAGAACCTCACCGTTATACCTCGCGGCGCGCAAAACCTCTCTCATCCCGCTCCCAAGACCTTACCGCTCCCGCCACCAGATGGTTGCACAGAGTGGCGTAAAATGCGTCCTGAGAGACCCAGACATCTCTTGTACCCCGCACTTAGCCTGTTATCTATCGCAGTCTACACACCCAAACTGCGTCTCACAACTTGGCGCCTAGCAACACCAGAGAATTTATCTTCTTGTTTCTCGTCTTGTCGTCTTGGCTCAATGGAGCTTGCGTTCTATGGCGCCCCGTTCTTTTCTCGTTGGGATTTCTCCTATCCTATTCCACTCTAGAGTCTGGGTCTTTGCGGGGTGTGGAGTGAAGCTGGAGATGGGGTATGTTTTGATGGAAATGTATAAAGAGGTCGGGTGTCTCTTGGAGACGTGAAAACCTAAGAATCTAGTAGGACATCCTCCTCTTTCCCATACACTTACCTTCTCAATCATTAGCCTTCTCGTCAACTGTTCTCATCATGGGAGGTGGCGGCAGACCTCAAAATATCTTCAAACTCAGTCGTGGCGATGACCCGAAGGAGGTTTTGAATTGGCGACTATGGTTTGCAGTAAGCTTCAACTCTTCTGATGTGTCTATAAATGTACTTATTCAAGCCAAGGTTGTCTCATTTGGTATCATGGGTGCTGCAAGAGGTAAGCAGCGATTCTTTCATCCATCAGACCAGAGCTGACATATGATGTAGGCATCGATGAAGGCTTGATCTCTGGAACTCTGAGCAAGACCCACTTCGTCCACCTTCTTGGTCTCGATCAGATGAGTAAGGTCGAACTGGCAAATGTCAAGGGAAATATCTCCGCCATGGTACAAATTGGTAGCGTTGGTGGAGCGGCATTGTCAGTCAACCAATTCCACAACTGATCACCACTCACATTTTGACAGGGCATTCATTCTCTGCGATCGCATAGGTCGATTGTGGGCTACTCGGCAACTATGTCTCCTCTGGATCTTGGGAATTGTGATCTTTCTCACAAATGGCGGAAGACTTGGACAAGTCTATGCTGGTCGTTTTATAGCTGGTCTTGGCATCGGTCAAACAACCGTGGTGGCTCCAGTGTATCTCTCTGAGATCGCGCCTAAGTCTGTTCGAGGCCTGTGCACATGTGCATTTTCAGGAGCAGTATATATTGGTATCATGCTGGCATACTTTGCGTCTTGGGGAAGTGAGCTGCACATCCCGAAAGGAACTGTAAATCAATGGGTATGTCGTGTATCAGTAGCTTCACAATTAAATCTAACAACCAACAGGTCGTCCCAACCACGATACATGTCATGTTTGCAGGTATAATTTTCATCCTCTCATTCTTCAACTACGAATCACCTCGCTACCTGGTCAAGATCGGACAAGACGACAAAGCCACAACCAACCTTGCTCGTGTTCGAAATCTCCCTGTCGACGATAATCACATCATCAAAGAAATATCCGAGATTCAACAACAGCTCCATGAAGAACAAGAAGCGACACTCGGCCAAGGCTGGCTTGGTATTCTCAAGGAAATGTTCCTCATGCCTAACAACTTTTATCGCATCTATCTGGGTCTCTTCTCTCAGCTACTCTCCCAGTGGTCTGGCGCTCAGAGCATAACTATCTATGCCCCTGAGTTCTTCGCCTTGCTCGGGACCGAGGGTCAGAACGAAAAGCTCTTTGCGACAGCTATCTTTGGAGTCGTTAAATTCGTTGCTGCCATCATCTGCGCCCTGTTTCTCGTCGATGTGATTGGCAGAAAACGATCATTGGGCATCGGAATCACTTTACAAGCACTGAGTATGTGTTACATTGCAAGTTATCTCACTGCGGTTCCGACACTTGCGGAAGGAGAAGAGTTCACGAGTAGTCAGAAACACGCAAGTACGGGCGCTATTGTCATGATTTACATTTCGGGCTTCGGATGGGCGATGGGTTGGAACTCTATGCAGTATCTTCTCAATGCGGAGATCTACCCACTGAGAATTCGGGCAATCTCGAGCTCAATGGTTATGTGTTTCCACTTTGTCAATCAGTATGGAAATAGTAGGGCTGTTCCCAATATGCTGTTGGCAAGATCAGCTGGTGGGCTGGGGCCAGCAGGAACATTCTGGCTGTTCACTGTCATTACAATTATTGGAGGAATATGGGCTTGGTTTTTCATCCCGGAGACAGCGGGAAGGAGTTTGGAGGGTATGGATAGGCTGTTCATGTTGAGGTGGTGGCAGATTGGACGGTATGGACAGAGAGATGCAGATGAGCAAATCGTAGCGGATGAGAAGCTCGACAGGGAGAAGGAAGAGACACGGGAGACAGTCAATGAAGTCGAGCGTGTGTAGGGGGGATCGAATACGGCCTGTCGGAAAGTACCCTGAATCCGCAATTTGGACAGTATTCCCTCAACGGTCTTGTATGCGTTGATACGAGGATTTTGAATGCAGGTTGAAGAGCCGAGAGAAGACCCGCGAATACCCAGCACTTGAGGTGTTTATAGACCAATGGCATCCAATGAATCTATCAATGCATCCACGTTTTTGTGAGGTTAGAATCCTAGTGGCTGCTTCAACGATGTTTACTGTATGCAAGCGAAACCATAGAGCCCCGGCATCTTCCGCTTCTGCATGTCGAGCAACCATTACTCATGAAGTCGGACAGTTGGTTGTATATCTTCGGAATTGTGAGGAGAGTACAAGCCATCAAGGTCTCTGAATTCCAATTGTCTGTCCACGCTGCGATAAGCAGGCATTTGCGAGCAAAATATCGAGTTTGCACCACAGCAAAGAGAGCCTGACAAGTATTCATTACAAATAAAAATAAGATCTTATCGCTCTGCTCAGGCCACCTTCGGCGTGTCTTTTAGAGTACATCAAAGATCGGATGGATTCTTGAGATAAAGAATTGAAGAAAACAGGTCATGTGGACACTGAATGTTGCAAAGTTCATTGTGGTGCCAGAGTGTTCCTGTTTGATCCGATATGTGAAAGGCCTGTCATCTGATCACTCTTTCGCATTCGGAGTTGAATTCCTTATCTCCTCAGTGTTGAGGGTTGAGATAACAGGAAGAGCGACGCGCAATTCAGTGCCAAGGAAGCTGAAAGATACGGATCAATTCGGTGTGTCAATCTTGCCTCGGCGGGAAAGTCGGCGCCTACGTTTTTGTGGGCTTCAACTATGATAATAATGAACAAGACAAGGAAAAACTAATGTTCCGGGTGAACATTAAAATAATTTTGATTTGTTAACATGTAAATAAAATATTTGAATTCTTTAATTAAATAACTATATTTTCTAAATTTATTAAATTTTATTTTATTAATATAAAAACTATTTTAAAACTTAAAGTATTAATCGCGAGAAAACATTATATTGCTTTCGTAAATAATGCTTTTTTCGTATTTGGGAATAGCATTGTCATTAGTCTTTTTATAGAAGTTGTAAATTGTTGATTATTTTATTAAAAGTCTTGTAAAGAAGTATTCCTGATTCTGAGGTTCTTTCTAGTACATTTTAAACCGACATTAACGTTAACCTCACAGTCCTCACTTCTTCAAATTTCACTGGGTTTGAAATAAATAACAAATGGATAGAACGAGACCGTGGATGCATTCCTCATACAACACTTTCAATCTACCAGACGCTGCTTTTGTGTATCTGCTTTTTATATGCCAAAGCCAACCGAAGGCAAGTGCCCTATGAAATAAATGTAAAGACCGATAGATAGATAATTCATTAACGCTATAGAGTCTGCTATGATGCGCAGTCTATGAGCTTACCTATTTTATATGCAACTGAATTAAGCTTTTAAAGGAAGGGAACCTTACTCGGGATCGC
This sequence comes from Mollisia scopiformis, assembly GCF_001500285.1. Lineage (NCBI taxonomy): Eukaryota > Fungi > Ascomycota > Leotiomycetes > Helotiales > Mollisiaceae > Mollisia > Mollisia scopiformis. The sequence continues at coordinate 1,434,286 of NW_017263592.1, forward strand.
CCCTAGATAGCTCCTCCCCACCACCGGAGTGATATCGTGGAGCCTTAGGACAGGAGAGTAAGAGAAACCACTCCCCGCTTTCAGGCCAGGGTGACCAGCCGTTTTCTCTACGGTTCCAAATACCATTCATCTACAACCCTTCCGCTAGGCTACAGCTCTTCCTCCTAGCTGTCTACCTTTCTAGCCCTCTCTTAAATCCCCTATCAATACATCCTAGCTAACAATGCTATCCCTAGCCGTTCCTTCAAGCTTTACTTTCCCCTATTCCGTTGCGATATAGAGCTCTTTCCTTCTGCCGTGATCGTAGTGGTAGTAAGCCTTCAAACCTCCTTGTACCGGCCACGCCCCGGAGGCTCATTGTACTAGTCGAGAAGGCACCAATTCCCCGGCCAATCATTCTTCGGGCTGCCTCCTACTCTCACTAAAAGCAATAGTTGTACTAAACGCCTCCGGTACCCCTCCTCGAAAGACTGGCACTCTCTACGCCTAGTAGTTTATCATAAAATATCACCTCCAGTCTCTCAATTATAAAGCACCAGAGCGTACAGCATCTCTACGTGCCCTTGCCATGATATCCTTCCAGTCTAGCTTCTAGCTTTCTTAAAGTAATAGAGCTGCTCCTTCATAATCGACTCGTCGGTGCCTCTGCGAAGGTCTTTCGGGGGGTAGGAGGGGACAATATCATCCTGGACGTGGTACACGCGGGAGTCTAGCACAATCCCAGGTCGATGAATATGGTAAAGCCTTTTTCCTCCTCTGCCGTCTCTACATATCTTCGTCTTATCGTCTTGTCGGTAGTATTTTGGGGTTAGTTGATTCGATCGATTCGATTCAGATTCTTGAGCCTCGGGTAGCTTAAATTGCGTGACTAGGAAAGGGGATTAGGTCCGTAGCCCCCAATGTGTGTACCCATGATGTCAAGTTCCATAATCGTTCAGGAAAGCGACTCCTTGGGATCTCATAGAAGCTTTTGGGAGATCGGGGGAGATAGGTTCCTTCAAGAGAAAGGAGGAGGGAGCCCGAGGGGTATCCGGCGGCTCTCCTGGCCTCCATCTATCAAACGACGCCATGGAGGACCGATGAAAATGTCCGTTACTATGTCTGAAGATTGGAATCAGTCTCAGACTCCGAAACACTTTGGGACGTTGTACTTACAAGGCAACGTTTACTCATACAATTCCCGGTGCTGTCGCCGTTTTGCTCGAATTTCTTCTTGCTCTTCAAGTGTCCGTGTCTTCGCGGCTTTCCGTCGCATACATTTCTTCTTTTTCGGTGATAATACCTCTTCCATCGCGATCCACCAAAGTATCTTAACTCTTTCTGACGTTTCGTTGCTTTCCGCCGCCCCAATAGCCTTGATGCCTAGCAATAGCAACGCCCGAAGCGCAAAATTTGTGTCGTTGCTTGCATTATGAAATTTGAAATTGCAAGGACATTTCAGCTCCATAAGTCGATTCTTCAAGGTAAAATCTCCCATTTGCAAATCTTGTGCAAGTAGATATGTATCCAATTTTGCAATAACCCGATTTTTTTGGAAATCAAACCCAAGAGATTTTAACGCAGCAAGATCATTTGAAACCCCATGTCCAACAAGAATAATACTCCTGTTTTGATAGATACGAAGGCAAGTATTAATCTTTGATAGCATGCTCGTGATAGGGATTTTCTCTGCAGTACCCCAGTGATACATAAGCTAGATTATGTTGGATTAATTCGGTGTGTTAATTTTGCTTTGGCGGGAAACTCGACGCTTACGTTTTTATGGGCTTTAACTATGATAGTAATGAACAAGACAAGTAAAAATTGAACCGTTCTTGGTGGCATTGAGTACTGAGGAGAAGAACCCGACCTTGCAAGAAGACTTTAGTAGGATGAATGAGGCAAATCTCGTTGCTGTTTGCCCAAATTTTTCCGTAACTTCACTCCTGTAGAAGCCTGCACTGCTTTGCTGTTGATTGAGGGACAGAAGATGGAGAGAGACTTGAATGATAATGCATAAAACTGATGCTTGCAAGGCTGCTTGATCAAATTACCATAGAACAGTCTGGATGATCTTCAAAGACATACTGTAGCGGGGCTACAGGCTACACTGGTTTTTTCGAAGGTTTTGATGGAGGCGATGGATTGGTTGCTTAAGCGAGGGGTAGGCAATACTAGCGCCAATACCCTTAGCTACACGTGACAACTAGCATATAATCTGGCACTCAGAACTTAGAATGAATCAAGAACTTCTCTTCCCTCATTCTTTTGGAGCATATATGACTATAATTACGTCACACCAGCTCTTGTTGTTGTTTCTGGTGGTTGCCGGAGAGCTGGACTGTCTTGTATCACGTGTGTTGTTTTGGTTGTTTATCCTCAGGGTGCCCTGCCCTCCTACAATACCAACTATGAATCGTCTCAACACATAACATCGAACTCTGAAAGTGAAACATCAAAATATGTGGTACGAGGGAGGAGAGTTGTCATTCGTGCCAACACATTTCTTATTCTGAACAGCAGGGAAATTGCAATCTAAATTTTTAAAACCTTTGAAGTTGCGCTGGCCGTCCTTCAATCTCGACGTGCCCAGGATACCCTTGATCATGCTAGACTTTTGAAACAAGCGTGGCCCCGTGACTATGGAAAAACTTTAAAGACTCAGTACAGATGGGTGTTTTGTAGACACTTAATGTTCTTGCATGAATCTTTGGAGCAGCACCAACAAAACATAGTGAGAGGCGAACATGGCCGAGCAAGGACCTGCGCCGAATGAATTTTCGACTTTGGGGGATGTTTATTCCCCACATGGTACCGGATTTTGTGGTGAGAGCTAAGCGGAGGAGTAAGTCCTTTCACGCTGCGGTAAATTCAAACTTCCAATTAGTCTGGTCGGCCACATTCTCATTGCGGTGTTCGGTCGATGCCCGCGAGAGAAGTAGATCATAGAAGGGAATAGCAAAGCACCGTCTCCCGCTCAGAGATGACTGAAGGACTCCGTGAAACTGCAGGCAGTAAGCAGTAACCTGCTACAGGTGCGTTACAGAATTCTGCCCCACGATGTTCGGGCATGCTTGCATTCTCCACGATGTGCTTCAGCAGAAGCTGCCAACATTGGCTGCTCTTTCTCGCTTAGTTCAGATTCCCCCCCCCCTATGAGAAGCGATGACACCGTGATAAGCGTGGAGAAATGCAACGATCAGTCGAATTATTTTCTAGACCGGAGCTCTTTGCCGGAGAACACCATGAATGGAACAGTACCTAATGCTTTATTTGCAGATTGGTTTGAGCTGCAGCTCTGGGATACTCCTCCCGCGCTGGGACGAGCGCTGGCGACGCAAAACATGAATCGTGTGTCAATTGGTGCTCTAAGACATAAATCGAGCCCCCAACAGCTTGATTGAGGGATGGAAGAACGTCTGGTGAAATATAGGAAGCCTTACTATGGGAATGCTGCACGAGTGGCTTGGGATTGCACTGCTAGATGGATGAAGTAGCCAGTTGGCGAATAGCAGATAGTTAGAACCTCCACTGAACTACCACTTCAAGAGAGGTTTTCTTGCAACCCAAGGCGGTACAAGTACCACAGGTGGTAAAAACTTCTCAGGAGACCAATCAAAAAATGCACGCCTGAAAACTTATTGTCCAAAATCAAAAACAGGGCTGGCAGAGCTCAATTGGCTACCAGAGAAAAAGAATACAGAGGGTTAGATCAAGCCATCTTTCTACATCACTGGATGTGACAGCTGACCCAAGGTATCAGGTGATAGGTCTATGTTCTTCAGGTCTCGATGCCGCCTCGAGTTGAAGGTACTGGCGAGAGCAAAGAATCGAGTTTCTTTTTGGGCAATTGGAAATGTTCAGAGAGAGCTTCTCTCGCAAGAGTGGGGTACTTTGCTTGTACCACCTGATATAGTCTGGTGACCTTATCCTCTAAGAAGATCCAATTGAAGAGGTTGCGGTTCGACCAGATGAACCCGCACCTGTATGATTGAGTGGCTGCAGTATGCCCTTGATCGAATTAAGGTTGTCTTGGATGTCGTGCTTCAAGCTTTCCCAGTTGCCCGAGGACCCTTGGTCTTAACAATGTCCACGTTGCCTTAGTGCCCGCATCAACTAGACCATAGGGAACCATTCCTTTCTACGAGGCGGGCGTATCTACCTCTCATCGTCCCATCTTGTCTCCATACACATGCGATGGTTGGCAACCCCCACCCCCAGAATTCAAGCAGCTTCCCCCCAGAACGAATTGCCGTCGCATATCCAACGGTCCTCTCAGGTACCCGAACGTGGAAGAGGTTTGGTTGAACGTGGCTGCCCAACCCGTGGCTGCCCGATTTCGCTGCCCTCCCTTGCTTCCCCCATGTCTGCTCTTATCAGTGCAGACCCTCGAGACGCCTATATTAATCCCGAATCAGTATTTCAGGGTCTCTTCCCTGATTCTGAGACATGAGTTGAGGTGGTCCGCATTGCAGTCCGCCCTACCATCGTAGCACTCAGCTCGCAAGAAACCACCACATCGCCGGCGATCATAACGTTCGTTGAACCTTAGTTCAACATGTTAATAGCAATGCCTCCAAGTCCAACACTTAGCACCTTTGGTGCAGTATCAATGGCAAAGGAGATTTATCTCGAGTAAGATATGCACTCACTGAGTTACCCCGCCATCAACACGGCTGACGCCCCTTAAGCGGGCCTGCGATACCCTTTACCGTAGGGCACGGTAGTGAGGGGCATCGATCATTCCATGTGCCCCTCAGCGTCCTCGCCGAGTACTCCCTCTTCTTTCACGACCTCCACCGCCATTGCGACTACATCGAGGCCGAAGCCTTGAAGTTCGATCTCTTCGACATCGATCCCAGAACGTTCAATCGCTTCACCATCTGGCTGTATTACCAGACAATATACGTTGATGAAGGGGTAGCTCAGCCGTTGGACTATTATGAGCAGTTTGAGCAGCTGTGGACGCTGGCCGACAAATATCGGATCCCGCAGCTGCAGAGACAAGCGGAGGATTCCGCCATTGTATTGATGAGAGCATTGACTGAGCAATATAATTTTGATGTCTTGGGTTACTGGCACTATATTTACCATAATAGTTATGTCGGTAGTCCACAGCGTCGTTTTATCGCTGGGCAGTGCGCATATCTGATCCTCAGTGGCCAGGAGAAGTTCAATCCAGAAACAGTACACCCGGCTTTGAGAGGAGATATCGTAGCTTTTATCCACAACCTGTATCCTCAACTCTATTAGATGTCGCCCGGATGAAGCCACGCCTGGAACGTTGTAGATAGGTGGACTTGGTGTTGATATGGCGGTGTTCTGGTGCCTGGAGAATAGGCGAATGGCAGCATTGATGAGTGATGACCTTATGAACCTGGGACTCGGTGTTTTCGGTGTTTAGATTTCTTCGACATGCTGCAATTTCGGGATGATGGTGATGATGATGATGATCTGGATGATGACGATGATTGATGACTTTAACGACTTTTCTCGGGCCACGGTACGGCACTTGTCATGATTTACGACGCATTAAAAAAAATATGGTAGAGGTGGCTTCACGGGAAGGACTGGGCTTTGGGGTGCACGGAGTGTTTAGGGCGTGTTGGTGGGGTATTTTAGCACAAATGCATGCGCATCTACCGCAACAATCCGGTGTAACTTCCTTGGAGTAATCCTAGATACCGAGTAGAGTCGTGATGCAGGAACGAGCTCAAACCATGACAAGAAGCCCGTGTGGTTCCAAAATACCGGGAATGGAGGCGTCAGGGAGGAAGAGAACAGGTGGGGTGGAACTTTGTTGTGAAAAGTATCCTAGCAGAACCCGAATGGAACACCGATTACCGCAATAACGTGACTAAATGAGCATGTGAACACAATGATAAATGATAGTCTTATGGTTAGCAACCCACTAATATTAGATTCCATATTATTTACTCGTGATGCACAAATCTTGGGGAAAATATCTACTTATAGTGTAACCCACTAATCATATGTTAGCCTACCAGAAATATGGACGCATCCTGCCTCAACTTGAAGATAGTGCACAAGCAGAATTTGTATCAAGAATCAAAGTCCGTCAGTGATTCAGTACTTTAAAGCGGAATCAGTTCTCTCCTCTTTAAGTAAAGTACCCCCCTTTCTCCCTCGCTTAAATTGATCGTCTCTTGCCAAAGTTCACTTCAGCACTCACAGGAAGATAATCGACTTGCTTTCAGTTAATTATTTGCGAGAGGACGCTGGCAGATGGTCATAAGTCTATGTGTGTGATATTGTCATGATCAAGCACTCTGTCATCCCTGGCCCTAGTCTTAGGCTTCAGATCGCTTATGCGGATCGTGCCTTCCGCCCAACTTATAGGGTATCTAGTGCTGCGACCCGACCTAAACGACGTGTTGTGTTCAAGCTTCGCGCTTCATAAAACAAACAGCTCTCAGGATAGTCCTCCTGTTGATGGACTCGTCGTCCAACTTCTACCTTCGATCACTTCTTCGAATAATTAACACTACAATCTCTCAAATATTGCATCAGCTAGCGCCTCCAGCATCTTGTTTCACAACACTGCCACCATTCCATCATGAAGGTTGAGATCCGTGGTACAAGGTCGCCGTTAAGAGACCGTCAATCTTGCGCAGCCTTGTGCCAATAAGTCCTGACCGAGTTTTCCACTGAATCCTTCAATAAACTGCTCTGGCGTTGTCCATCATGTAGACTTCGCACCAAACCACGATAGGTGGCATAAGCTGCATTGCATGGCTGCATGGCTGCATGTCTCCAGATACGCTCACCGGTCAGCTCCATCTTCGACATCTACAACTCCCCAACCTCCTTGTTGCCTAAGTCTTCCATCTTTTTTTCACGAGAAATCGCACGAGGCACGGAGAACAACAGAAGGTGTCATTTACTAGGTGCGGCGTCCGAAATCCAAGACATTGGAGCAGGCATGCGAGAGGCCGCACAGCTGAGTGAACATGCGACAAAATGAGCAACTCATCAAGAATACCAAAGATTACTGAAGGAAAATGTCCGACTCCACGATCGATACCAAACAATAACGCTTTGGTGAGTACCAATCTTCAATCGAACTTATCACATGACTTTGAAGCTCACGCTCTCAGCCTTCTTCTTCCCTTCCAAGGCATTCTTCAGCCCGAACACAGAGGTTGAGCCGACCTGTTAAAAGCGACTTTAATTCGGAATCGTCGATTGACCGCCATTCGGACGAACTGAGAGACAATGGGTTCATCAAGCTCAATACTCATGACGTGGGGTTGGTGGAGGAGCATGTGCCTGGAATTGAAGCATTCGCAGCAGACCTCCAAGCTGCCGTCGATGCAGCTTGGCCGACACGGAAGAGGAGTCGATATGGCAAAGCCCACGTCTTATTGCTGAGTTGGGAAGACGATAACCTTGGGGTGAACCGAGAGATGCATCGTCTGGAATATGTGTTTTCAAATCTCTACAGATTTGACGTACAATGCTTCAAGATACCCCGGAAGACAGCAGGGAAGGCGACTACATCACGAATCCTATCATTCCTGGAAAATGATGGACCTGAAACTTTATTCATTTTACATTACGCTGGACACGCACGCTTGAGCCACCGAAGCAGTGAGCCGCCGATCTGGTCCGCGTGGGTTTTCCCCTTGCGAGATGTCTTTTTAGCTATATTGACAAACTTTAGGACCGATACATCGAATTCGCCAACGCTACCTTCAGGTGGTGTACAGCAACTATTTGAGGAAGCTGAGTCCGACGTCCTACTTCTCTACGACACTTGCCACTCGTCGCATCCAGCTGTCAATATCGGCGGACAAGGTGTCACTGAAGTCATTGCAGCCTGCGGGTTTGAGACCGAAGCTCCAGCGGTTGGACCTCACTCTTTCACAAATGCTCTGATACGAGAACTTGAAGAAGCTTTTAATGGTCCACCATTATCAGTTGCAGAGCTCCATGGCAGAATTATTGGTTCTCTCAAAAATTGGAAACCAAGCCTTTTGAGAGACGAGAATGGCCACGTGTGGACAGATCAACACGGTCAGCCAAGATATGAATGTCACAAAAGAAGGACACCAGTTCATTGTTTCTTGACGAACGAGACCCCGTATAGGAGTATCATGCTGGCCCCTCTTCCATCCCAACTATCTCATTCGGCGGTGGCCAGGATTGAGCATTCACCGTCACTCAAATTGACTGCCACAAACTCGCTGGATGCCAGCCAATCAATACGTAACTCAGAGCATTCTACTGCCCCAACTTCTGTCTCGGACTCTTCAAAGGGATCTCGTGGACCTCAAGTTCTTTTGGCAATCCGTCTTGAGGACGACTATTTGCTCGATGATAGGCAGAGCGGAGGAGGTAAGAAGCTGCAGACTTGGGCTGAATGGCTGAGGTCTGCACCGAACGGAATCAGGGACATCACCATTCAAGGTATTTACAAGAGCTTTTCCACGCTTGTGCTAATTAGCATGCCCGTCGTTGTCTGGGACATCCTGCCTGACAATGCAGCGTACTCTTTCGTCGGCTTTGTACAGTCTGGTAATCTGGCTCATGATATTTTGAAGAATGGTCGAGAGCTCGACGTCGACGTGCCAAATGATACCAATATCAATGAAAAGCACGCACCCCATGTCTTCGAAGGGAAAGCGGTTGAATCCACCCAACAGAGGATTCCGAGTATACCCAATCGTGATTCTGGATTTTCAGAGTTGAAAGACACTGCAGATGAACTTTCAGTCACAGTCACCAATACCACTGGCGATCGGCACAAATTACCATATCATATGTGTAGCTCTTGGAACGTACGTATTCTTTTACTCAAAGGATTTTCATACCCCGGCTAATGTCTTTAGGTCTTTGATCATGCAATGAAAGCTACCTTTCCAAGTTCTGATCCTACTGGCAGAGCTGTTCATCAGAGCCACTATCAGATGGTGGATCAGAACCATACTATCATTCTCCCGCAGATGTGGGAGAAGTATGTCCGACCAGGAGCGTCATTGAAGATACATGTCTGGCAAGGTCCAGGACATTTCAAGCCACTCACACCGCCACCAGCACCAGCACCAGGCGCTAGCCTTTCTCCACAACCTTTGAGTTGTCGGCCGCTTGTAAAAGAGTCTTTGAAGCGACAGCGAACGTTGAAACGCCGTGCAGGCTTTGTTTTACCGAAGCCCCACGTCTTCGAAAACCGCCCTCCGAGCCCGGAAGAATCATCAGATGAAAGATTTGAACCTAAGCAAAGAGATACGATGGGATTAGTTGAATCAAGATCATCGCATCCACCTCGATCGGGATCGCTAAGTCAAAAGTTGCCCGAGACGCCATCAGCTCAGAGACCGCGGCCTACATCCTCACCTCCATTCACAACATCTCGGATATCATACCCTACTACTGAAAAATCTCGAGATACGAGTCGCTACGAAACTTGGTCAGGCTTTTCCAAAACCTCAAACCAGCACATTGCAGAGAAGACACGCCTCAAGATTCAGATCAAACCCACTCGGGCTCGAAGCTTGCATGAGAAAATTGAGCGACAAACTCCAGATCCCTTTGCGCCACGGAGGAGTCTTTCCGAGGCATCAGAGAAAGTAATCGCCAGAGCCGTGGTGCATAAGTTGCGGAAAGAGAAAGCTTCCTCGATGCTGAAGAGCCAGTACTCTGGATCTACACTGAGAACGAACTCCATAAAATCGCAGCGAGATTCTGGAAAGTTTGATGGCAGTGATTGTGACGGACACATTTCTAAGCCTCAGGAAGAAGTTGTGACCTAGATAAAAGGATCTCCAGTGACAAGAATCCTCAGCACCTGCCATAAAATCGTAACGTGGTGCCAGGAACGAAATGAGCCAAAATGCTGCACCCACTTTTGCGGCTTCAATAAAAGTCAAAAGTCGCTTTCTGATTAGGAGCTATCATGCATGATATGGTAAGGAAGAACCTGGCAAATGATTAGTGAGACTAGTTAGCACTGCACGATATCTTGGCATAAAGCTGACAGCGCTTACAGTAAGAGCTGAGGCCACGACACACGGCCCACTTAAGCGAGAACCTCAAAATTACACCTAGTTTTATATCTATTATAATAACTACAATTCTTAATGGAATCTTCTAAGATTTTGAATATAAATTAATGAATAGTAGCTAAACCTCGGACAGCAATCACATCTTCAATCTTACAAGTTAAACGCTCTATGTACGGCCTAAAATCACGTGAATCTACTCGATCCCATAGCTTTTGCAACTCCCTTTTCAAATCCTCTTTACTTTTAAGCACATAAGGCAATTTCTTTAGTTCTTCTTTTATCCATCGCCAGACTTTTTCAATAAGATTCAGATCAGGTGAAGAAGGAGGCCAATTGAACCCGCGGATTCCATGCTAAAGTCTTGGCAACCGGGCATTCCCTTTATGCACTTTTGAGCCATCTTCTATGAAGATATATTCCGGCCCAAGGGTGTCAAATAGAGGGAAGACTATGAGTTCAAGAACCTGCTGAAGGTACGCCTTAGAGCATATGCCCTTGCGTTCTGGAAGCTTCTCCATAAAAACTAATAGTGATTTATAGTCCCAGCCCAATGCCCCCCAAATCATGACCGTGGTCCTTCCTAACCTATAAACTAACCGGATGCAGTCAGGGCACCTCCTTTCATCTACCCTCCTAGTCACCCAGATCCTGCCATTCTTGCCAGTCTCGAATATTGCCTCATCAGACCAGACAACCTTCCTCCAGTCCCCTCCTTGCCTGCCATCATCCCTATGAGCTGCATAGTCTGATGTGCCCCACCACCTATGATCCCGCGCAAAGCGCAACCTCTTCTTAGCTTGTACTCTTGATATATAGGGTCGAGGGCATGCAATGCAGCGACGGTAGCCTGCGCGGGCTAGTTCTCGGCGTATAGTTCGAACAGAGGGAGCGAGCCGTAGTAGGGTTTTGAGGCTCGAAAAGTTCATCCTGCGAGAGGACCAATCTTTTGAGATAGTGCGAATGCATTGGCGTATCGTTCTTATAGACATCAAATAAGGTTTCGAGTGCTTCTTTTTACGCTCTCTGCGGCTGTGTTTTTGCTTAAGAATGCGACGTACAGTCCTCCTAGGCACCTGAGTCTCTTGGACGATCTCGCGCTGAGATTTTCCTTGTCGTTGTAAGCTGCGGATAATTGCGCGCGCAAGGGTAGGCCATTCTCCCTTATCTTTCTCGAGGGGTGAGCTGAGTATTACAGGTGTTTCCATGTTGAATTGCAGAAGGATTGAATAAGTATTTGTTGAGTTATTAAAGTTTTAAAAAGGAGGTGCTAAAAAGAGGACGCATACCGCGTCTCGCTTAAGTGGGCCGTGTGTCGTGGCCTCAGCTCTTACATAGCAAAGCAGACTATAGCGTCCAACACGTTAATTTTCAACATCGAACGACCCCGCTCTCCATCCTAAAGCCAGCGTCTACACCATGACAGCCAATCCTTGGCTCACCTCAACTGCCCACAGTGAGCTCGTCTCGGTCGGTACTCATAGACTTCATCTCCAGGCTTCGGGCCCAGCTCGAAATCCAGGCCACATCGTCACAATCATAATCCAAGGCCTTTCTGCCACCATATCATCATGGGCCGCGGTCACTCGTCTCCTCTCTCCTCACATACGAACATTCACTTATTCCCGATCCGGCTTTCATCCTAGTGAACCTTCCCCTCTGCCCCCAACAGCAGAGAACATTGCGCTAGAACTCGATTTGCTCCTCCAGTCTGCAGGTATCGATCCGCCATATGTGTTAGTAGCGCACTCCTGGGGCGGCATTCTGGCCCGAGAATTCATCGCAAGGAAAAAAGAGGGAGATCTTGCAGGTGTGGTTTTCGTGGAAGCCAATCAAGAACGTACACTCGATGCGTTAGACTGGAGGCCTTTCTTTTTGTGGTGTGTTGTTGGGAAGGTTGAGTTTTTGAAAGTATCGGACCTGGAGAAGAGGAGAAAGTTGGATGATGAAGAATGGGAGAGGCATCTGAGGGACATGAGAGATGAAGGAAATAGAATCCAGGGAGAAAAAGAGTGGAATGAGTATGAAAAGAGTTTTGAGTCGTTGACAGAGAAGAAAGGGTCAAGTGTCGACATGCTGAGACATATTCCAGTGTCCGTTGTCAAAGGAGAAAATGGCCGAGGATTGAGGATGTTGTATGATGCTCTCATTGAAAGAGGGCATGGTACTGAAGAGGACAGGGAGAAATTCAAAGGGTTCTTGGAGACATTTGATGAGAAGGACGTCGAGCTGCAGTCCGAAATCGGAAAGCTTTCGAGTAAGGGTCGATACGTGGAGGCGAGGAAGAGTGGACACGACGTCCAGCTGACAGAACCTGAGGTGATCGTCGAGGAAGTTAAATGGGTAGTAGCTCAATTTGTTGAAGGAATAGATTGATACTTCAACTCGATTGAGAGCCCTGCGTAAGCTGTGCAGTTGCATCTTTCCCATGAAGAACATCTGTCTGAATCTTAAGCAAGGTCCTTAATCTGGACAATAGAGGACAATATTGATTAGTATCAAGGCTAGTGCCTCATCACAGATTGGGTACTCGAACAATTCTCAAGTCGGGTTCTAGTCATGGACAATGGGCTTTTCTGTAGCACAACTAAGTTTTGCTGTTAGAACGAGTAATTCTCTTCTACGAAGAGCTTGATTATACCAGAATGAGTATTCCTACTTTCCGGAGTGCTTAGTTCACCTTCAAGTCAGGTTCCAGACACAGACAATGACTTATTCGTTATGCTATGTTCCCTATGCATGTTTGGTAGCAGAGAAATGCATCTTGTCCGTATCTAATTTGTAAGTGAGTTACAATATTTAAGGAAATAGCAAGTTATTTCTAAATCAGAGTCGAATCTCGAGGATATTGAGAATTACCCCGCATCACGGCGACAACCCCGCTATTGTACCCAAATGTGAACCTAGGTAGTTGAGATACAACATTTACCACTTAGAATTGAGGAACGAGTCTATTTTAATGATGTGCAAGCGCAGTCTTAGCGATTCCTTCTGTGAGACTTTCAGGTACGGCATACTTTTGCACCATCCATACCTCGCAATTGTTTGGCCAATTCAATGATTTTATGCGGGACTTACATTCAAGAGCCGGATCGACGCAGTGCACTAGCTCAACGAATTTGTAATCATAGTTTCCCAATATCAAGATGTATTGTGCCTTTCTCGCTCTTCATATGATCCTCTGCTCTGAATTGAGGCTCTTGATGCAATGTTCTTTCCCCTGAATTTCACATGAAAATTGTCCGGGGGTGATGTCATGGGTCAAACCTTAAATAATCCCAGCCCAGTTCAACCCGAGAGTTCCAGACATCATCAACAACCTGGAACTGCTCTCAACGACATCAATTCACCACAGCTGCCAATAAATCACAATGGAACACCCAAGTAAGTTTCAGTTGTCCAACATCCAATTCTAGAGAGACAGTGGGATCTGCGAGTAATCTCGAGCTTGTCGACTCCTAGCATACGGCCCGTCCTCGCTTTGAAACTATTTACTGCTCGATCAGAATTGAGCAATTGACTGACAATTCCCTCACAGAAAGACAAATCTCTCACGTTATCCACCTGCTCACAGAAGGATCTCCAGCAGATCAGCGAGATGCTCTCGAAACATACTTCCTTCCAGACTCAACGTTCATCCACCCTCTCTGCCGCGTTCCGAGCTTTTCGCATGTCTCGTTGCCTCTGATAGGAGAAATCAATTCAAGATGGGTCATCTGGATGATATATCGCTGGTACAAGATTCTCTCTCCTCGTATCCTGCTGGATGTTGAATGCGGAGGTATGTTTCTACTAATGTCCTTGTTGCACAGATGCATGCTAATCACTAGCAGAATTCAACCAGAAATCCCAAATCCTCTTCGTCGAGATCCATCAAATCTTTTCCCTCTTCTTCGTCCCATTCTACAAATCGAATGTTCATCTCACAACGAAATTGCGACTCGTCCATGCTGAAGACGATAATAAATACTATATCAAGTCTCAAGAAGATCTATACCAATCGAATGAAGTTGTCAAGTTTTTCTGGCCGGGAGGAGCGACTATCATATGGTGTTGGCAGATTTTTGCGACTTGGTTGTGTATTGTGGGTGCGCTGCTATTGGCACCAATTACATGGGTAGAGCAGAGGCATTCGAATCAGGTGAATGGGGTGAAGAAGAGCTTGTAAAGTATGTGTATTGGGAGTTCGGTGGACACAATCATGCACCGCAATACCAGGAAGATATGAAACTGTAAGAGGGGTAGTGGTGTCACTATGATGATCTGGGTTCGCCTACACTGTGTACTTGCATTTACGAGCGCTGTCTGGGAATAGATGCAATATTATGTCATAGCACAACAAACGCGGAAAGAAGACTTGAATGAAGCTGATCTTATACGTCTTTCGAATGAGAATGAATTATCGCTTTCTTCCAAGTTTCCACCTTTCCTGTCTGTCAACACCTGCAGTTTAGGAATCACATCAAGTCCAAGTTTTCGGGAAAGTTATGCCTTCAGGCACCTGTATTGTCGAGAAAGCAACATTACCAAAGCTTACTAACTCGGCCTTAGGAACAAACTAAATCTACGGATGAGAACAACCTAGCATTGGAATGATTTAGCATGGAAGTTTAGGATGAAGGTAGTAATTCCGAGACTTGGATTGAGCAATTTGAATCATCTTCATGAAACGCAACGCAGCAGGAAAAGTTTAAATGATACTTCGACCTATCCCCAAGTCTTGCGCTCAAAACAGCAATAGAAGCACGATTCCTATGACCCAACATCTTCTGTCATTCATTGAAACCCTAGTCCCGCCATTCTTCTTCGTCGTCGAAGCACTCGGAGTCGAGGAAGCAGGCAAAGCACTGAATTCGGTCGTTGTAATGGTTGCCACAGTCGCAGCGATGGTACTTCCAGACAGCGTGCTCCCCGGAATTGTGCTTGGTGACACATCGACAACCGAATAAGACGTAACAACTCCTACGGTAAGACTCGGACTAGTCCCAGTAGCAGAGATTGTGGTAGTGGTTGGAAGGGGAATAGTCTCGGTACTGGTAGTCCCTGGTGCCGTGGATGGAGGGAGAGTCGAAGCGAGAATGGTGGTTCCGGGCAATGTCGTGGTATAAGTGAGGATAATCTCACTTCCCAAGGAGGCAATGGGAATGGCCGAGCCCACGCCAGATGCAGTGAATTGACTTGGCATGGGGAGTGTGGCGGTATTTGGTTTGGCAGCTGGGTTCGCCGAGTAAATGTTTCCAGTTTGCCCATCGACAAGAGTGTAGTCTCCAGTTTCGAGATTGGCGACATCTCCTCCAGCGGATTTGTAAGCTCCACCAACGACCGTTCCAGTGCTACCATCCGGAAGAAAGAAGTTCGTGGTGAATTTGTCATAACAGAAAGGCAAGGCGAGCGTTGCCATCATGAGACAAGAGAGGTGAGCATTGCAACATAGTGAAGTAGAGCTCCGAACGAAATGGGGTAAGGATCGTTTGCTTGCTGGTAGGGAAGATTGGATTATATCAACGAAGAGGTTCTGGAAGTCTGGGCTGCCGATTTGTGGGGTGATGGCTGATGAGGCGCCAGGAGGAGCACAAATGGTGAAGCCTGAATCGCAGCTCCCTGACGCATCAGGAGAAGCTGTCGTAAATTCCGCGATAGCGAGAAGGAGTATTTGTAGAAACAAGGAGGGCATTATTGTGGTATGTTGTTTGATTGCGATGAGCTGAACTAAAAGAATCCCGAAGTAGACCGAAGTATCAAAAGGAACGACAGTGTATCTTGCGAGTTCTTAGCGAAAGTGGTATCAATGCATTGAGATGCTGAGATGCTGAGATGCGCCCGACAAGAACGAATAGATTGAGTCGGTGTTGATGGAGGGGGCGAGGAGATGAAAATACCTTTTGTTGTGTCTTGTACCACCGTTTGACTGAAACTAGTCTCATGCACAGCGCATGAGACAAAGGGAACCTGCAGAAAACGTGCAGATTTTGCGCACCGAACTCGAAGGCGATATCAGATGATAGGATGAAAGGCCATTCGGATCTCTTCACTCGAAGGAAGGCTGAGAATCGGGAAGGCTAGTATGACCGTGCGTCGAGACCTAGAAACACCGGATGTGCGCACGGCTAAGGGAGGTTTGCGGGAGTTGAGAAGTTCAAAAATGAAGTGTTGGATCGTAATGATTAATTGAATAGTGAATTTTTAAACTGCTGCCATGACAGAGCTCAAATTCTAGTTTTGGTGAATAAGAAAGGATGCTAGCGGAGGAGTGTCCAACTTTGCCACAAAGGTCAGAGGGCAGTCATGGCTATGGACCAGAAGGATGCAGATCTCTAAGAGCAATGATTTGAAAATCCACGAGTGAATAGGCTTCGTCCGCATTCATGCTTGACTTCAATTGTTAGAGGTCTTTCCTTGCACGTTTTCAATACGGAGGCTTCCCGGATCGGCAGCAGTCGAACCTCAATATACCACCCTGTCTTGGACTATTCAGCCAACCAGAACCGTAAATGAGGTGTAACAATATGAAGAAGGGAATAGCTACTACCCCAGCAATTTTAGAGCTCAGCAGATGAAATTTCACCACTCACCATGGAACGGGAGAGCTCGTAATCTATGATTGTTACTGATGAGCTTGAACACAGCAGAGGGGATGGAGACTCTTCGGTTGTCATCTTGTCTCTCCCTATTAAAGTGAGAACGTCTGACTTTACGATATACCTAAGGATGGCAAGACCCCCAGCATCAACACGGAATTCGAACTGAGAAAAGGACTTTTCGTAATGCTCAACTATAGCAGACTCGCGCAAGTCCGGGCTCTGCGACAATCAATACATGTCTGAGGGGGTTCTTAAATTGCGAAAACCAGAGAAACTCATTCATCATGTGGTATAGGGTGGGTAAGCTCAATTCCATGATGGTTTCATGGTGCTGCTGTGCCACTTGGACAGCGGTTGTATCACCATTGCTCTAGCAAAAATGTTCAGTAAGATTTTGCCTTGTGCAAGTGCTGGAAAGATGCACTCTGAGATAATTTACAAACCAATTGAGGTTTGAAGGAGTGGTCTGCAGTGGCAAATATCGCGCGTGGACTACGTATCACCGTCTCGTATTTTTGTTGTTCCTGAGCAGAAAGCATTGACTAAAAATAAGCAGTCATACCAGATGGGGTTTAGCCGCCCAGTATTCTACGCCGCCTGCGCCTCACCCCTCGAACTCCAACCAACGATCCGCCAACGGCTGCCTGCTGCTCCTTCTCGTCCCTCTCCTTCAAATACAAACATCCGTCTCCCATCGCCACGAAGTTCTAGAATCGACTCTCTATTGCATATCCCTCGCTCATCATCCCACAAGAAACTCAAAATCTCGACATGCTCAACACCATCGTTCCGGGGCTCGTCCGACGAGGTTTCGAAGCTCATGCCTCCATGACCCAGAACCAAGGCGGAGGAAATGACGGCGAGGAACCACAACCACAATTTCCAGTATGGGGTGGGATCATTCTGGTTTCCACCTTCATCCTCTTGATTGTCGTGATGTTTACGGTATGTCTGCGAGTAGTCTCTTATGGTGGAAACCTTGCTGATAATAGTCTTCTAGATCGATTACACGTTCGGAAAGCTTGTGCCTACCCTCATTATGATCGAATCTCCTCCTGAATCCATCGGATTCGAGCCTCTCTCCACCGAAGACCCCGATTCTACGATCAACAAGGACCCTGAAGAGCTACTGGTCAAGCCCCAGCCCATTACCTCCAGCTTCCGAAGAACATTAAGACATCTTGGTGGTTTCCGGGCACGCTTCCGTGGCATCTTGATGTATTTCATTTCCACCTTTGCCATCGGCGTCGTTGGCTCAATCCTCAGCGCCTTTCCGATTCTAAGCTACATCCCAAGACCTTTCTGGAATGGTGTTGCGACCGTCGTCTGCGCGCTTCTTCCCCTCACCTGGACCCATATTGCGATTTCTCAGCCGAGCCCCAAGACATGGTTCCGTCGTATTCCTTCAATGAAGACGTGGAAGAAGGTTGCTGCACCTACTGCTGTTCTGGCTGTTGCGGAACAGTTGTCCGTCTTCCTCCCAGTCTACCTTGCCATGGCTACTGGTCTAACGGACAAGAAGCCCAAAGAGATTGCATACATGAACGGAGGTCAACAAACCGCGACAGCTTGCAAGGGTCTCGGCGTCCTCGCATTCAGCCTCGCTCTCTCATTCTTGATCGTCATTCCAGCTAAGGTCACCTTGGTCCGTGTGCAAGCATCTCTCTTGCCAGACACGGATGAGAGCAGTGTCCCATTCGACCGCAGCTTTGGAGGAAAGGTTGTTCCTGAGATCGTCGGCGGCAGTGGCGTCATTGGCATGCTCGATGCATGGAAGACCTTCGACTGGGCATCTCGCATCAGACTGATTAAGGCCTATCTCAAGGTCTTCGCCATGCAAGTTGGTGTCACAGTCGTCTTCACTATCTGCCTCATCGCCGAGATGATCATGATTGCAGGTGTGAAGGATTGGGCCAGATTTTTCCCCAAGGACGGAGACCAACAATTGTAGCCGAACAACAAGAGGTGCGTTGGACCGCTAGCGGATAATTAAGCGTGTAAAAAACTTCGGAGGGAACGAAATTGGATAGCTTTCTTTTGTTGTGGAGGACTTTTCTGGGAGAAAGGGAATGCATTGGCGTCGGGAGGAAATATTCGGCTCATGAACAATGCCTTTACTGAACCACATAATGAAAGTACTTGATGCACATTAACTGTCCTGAGCGTTGCACGCAATCCATCTCCATTATGCAAGTGCATTTTACTTTCGGAACGATTTTTACTTTCATCGTTCATTTACGTCTATCATTGAATCTTTTGTTCACTCGGCCGTCGAGTCAAGGCCATCCTTTTCAAGCCATGATTTTCTTCATATGACGCTCCACCCGTGGTCGACTGGTATTACTATTCATAAATTAGTATGCTTCTTCATTAACGGGCAGCGTGAGCCGAAGTCTCTGGGAGAGATTTCCGAACATTTGGCTCCTAAATTGTCCTTAAGTTAAGGGAGATTTGACATACTGGCACCGTTCATCTCCGAACTGAGATTTGAGGTTAAGAAGAGCAACACATTTGCTATCTTATCTGGAGTTGCAATCTTGGAATAATCGTTGTTAGGCATCATCATAGTTTGGACTGGTTGAAGAATGCCAGTGGCCTTCATATCCAGTTTCGTTACATCTATGGACTTGTAAATGTTGGTTTGAACTCCTGGTCTTTATCAGTAATTGCTCTGACGCTTCAAAGATGACCCACCTCCTGGACAAATCGCGTTGCATCGGATCCCTTCATCTTTGTATCTCCATGCTACATTCTTAGTTGCTCCAACCTGTGAGTGATGAGTTTGTGTCATGATATGTATGATTGGCCCAACTCACGATACCATGCTTGCTTGCCGTGTAAGCAACTCCAGCAACAGCTCCACTCAACGCAGCTTTGCTCGCAACATTCACGATGCTCCCGCCTCCATTCTTCAGCATAATTGGGACTACGGCACGCATCAGCTTCACTGGAGCAGTTAAATTTACTGCGATGATCCGATCCCAGTCCCCATCGGTGAGCGTATCAACTGAAAAGAAGTTAGTGTACTTCTTCTCAGGGAGATGGACACACTTACCGCTATTGTTCTGATCCGCAACTCCTGCTATATTGAGCAATGCGTCAATCCTATCCCCGAAAGTTGCCAAGCAGGCTTCAACGATCTTGTCGGGAGCATCAACTTGGGTCAAGTTGGCTTGCAAGAAATGGAAGCTCCGAGATGAGATCGTAGGAGGAGCGCTGAGATCGACCCCAAATACGTTCACTCCTGACTTAAGAAGAACTTCAACGGTCGCAAGGCCGATGCCAGACGATGCTCCTGTCACGATGACTACCTAGCAATTGTTTAGGATACTATTGGAACCCCAGGATCGGGGTGTACAGTACCTTGTTCTTTAAATCCTCCATCTGAGTTGAAGAGTGATGAGCAAAAGTTTCGCCATCGTCCGTAAGAAGGGCACCGTTGCTTTATACGAACCAGCGCTTGCTTTGCCGTTCTATGTGGAAGGCGAGGCGAGGTTAATGTTATAGCGTTGCAAATACTGTTCCTGATTGGACAGGATGCTGCCGAAAACGAAAACGAATGCGGCACAAGCCCCAAACAGCCTGTGCGTCCCGCTCAACATCAGGGTAAGCTACTGTTGGACTTGTTACTTTCACGTTTCACTCTAAACTGTAACATGGTTTTCACTTATATCGACTGTAAAGGCAAGTTCCTCGTGCTTTCGAATCTTGTTTGTTCTTGCCAGCTCATCAAATCCTCACCCTGAATCGAAGACCTCCACCCCAGACATACTGAGAATGGCCAAAATGTGACAGTCCGATGTACGAAAGGATTGTTCATGAAAGTGTTCTTGAGGTCTCGAGTAAGTAGGAACGTTTCGTTCACGTCTTTCTCATAGTCTGTGCCCTCTCTGTGTTAGAACCAAGTTTAAGTGACCAATCTCCGTTCGTCGTCAGACATTCTGTACTTGCTTTCATTTGACCTTTCCATTTTCCTCTTCGCTGCGGTTGCTTCGGCTTCGAATGCAGAATCTCTGACATTCTCTTCTCATGAATTAATGGGAGTGTGGGTCCAGATAGTTCTCTAGACTAGAAGTAAGTAACATCATCAATGGATGTCTAGCAGACCTGCCTGCCCCTTCCACCTTGGCAACATACATCAATGCAGCAACCATTTGCACGATAGAAGCTTCATCAGGTGACTTTCAGTGGAGCCCAGACAAGCCATCATTTGGCTACATCCCACCTTTGAGCTTGAATCAAGCTCTTTCATGTGCAAACAATTCGGTGTATCTCTCCAAATTCGGCGCTTCAGCTTCAGCATAAAAAAGAGCCTGCCCAGGCAGGGAGGTGGTCTGCAGTCCTCAAGATGTCTCAGATAATTACCCAAAAGCCATCGAAAGTTATACTTCGCCTGAACTCTCCTGATGGAGATTCGATACGAGAAGTTTTAGACACCCCTCCACGACCTTGTATATTTGGAGAGATACCATGTATTGATCTGACAGGGCTGGGCGCCACCGATACTGGAGCGATTCAACGCATTGCACGTGAGATCAAAACAGCTGCTGTGACGTCGGGAGTGTTCTACATCAAGAATCATGGCATATCACGGGAGATTATTGAAGAAGCGCGATTGAAGTCTCTTGAGTATGCAATCCGTCTTTCTGTCAAGGCAAACTGATGAAAATAGATTTTTTCGCCAACCAATGGACGAGAAGTGGAAGGTTGAACGAAGCAACTTCAATCACCACAACGGTTGGACTGCACCTGGTAACGCACGTGCAAATGCCAGTGAAGGGCCGGATGTTAAGGAACAATTTCGATGGCATTATTCGGTGAATGATGACCCGATGTACGACCATCTCCCAAAGCCCATTGCTCTCGGCGCTCTCCCTGCGGAAATTCAACCCTATATTTGGGCTGATGAAAGGCTCTGGAGCAAGACCGCTGCCTTGCCAAACTTCAATGATGCAGTCAAGAGATACTGGAGAGCAACAATAAACCTTGCTCGAGATTTGACCAAAGCAATCGCTGTTGCACTTGAGATGCCAGCGGATGGAATGGATGACCTGATAACATACCCATCTGGCGATATGGCGCTGAACTTCTACCCTGGAATTGAACATCCAACCAAAACCAATATGGAGACGTCCGGGTTGTACCAAGGAGGCCTGGGCAGCCATACCGACCTGCAGTGCTTCACTATTCTGTTTCAGGATCATATAGGCGGCTTGCAGGTGCTGAACAAAGATGGACAATGGATTGAAGCGCCTCCTATTGCTGATACCCTTATCGTGAATATTGGAGATTTCCTTTCCCGCCTCACCAACGATAAATGGGAGAGTACAGTTCACCGAGTGGAAGTGAATCGAACTAACGCGGACCGTATTTCGATGCCCCTTTTCTTTGGTAGGTCGGCTGATCGCGTGCATGGTTGCACACTAACGGGTACAGGCTTCAATTTCAACAAACAATGTGCTGTCCTCCCGACCTGCACAGATGAAAACAGTCCACCCAAGTATGCTCCACTGTCATGTGGCGAGGTACGTCTGCAATGATTCGCCAACTTCGGGACTCGGTATGAAGCTAACGAACATGGGGACAAAAGTCCGTGCGTTCAGGCTGTAGAACCTCGAAATTAAAACTCTTCACATTAGGACTAAACTATCAACAACTCCACCATTATGGATCCTTTTACCACTCCACCTATGTCTCCACGTCTCCCAGGTGCAGAGATCAGAACTAAGCACAAAGAGGGCATACGCCGGCTCTTCAAATTCGCTAAAATAGGCCTGCAACAGCTCCAGGGCTACTACCACCTAGGAGACAGCACAGTTAGGAAGATCCTACTATACGAT
>NW_017263592.1:1457362-1482706 GCF_001500285.1 Mollisia scopiformis
CTACTTGGCGTACTTCTATGGGTATTACTCTATTCCCCCATCCTGCAGTTAGCCCTGATATGAATCCTATTGAGAAGTGCTGGAGGAGAATAAAACAAGCTCTCCATAGGCGCCTAAGGCAGCCAACAACTGAGGTTCAAATGGTTGTAGCAGTATTAGAAGAATGGGACAAAATTCCTCAGGAATGGATCAATGGGCTTATTGAGCAGCAGGACTTCTGGGTACACGACTTAATTAAGCGATGTGGCTGGTCTACAGCTAATTAATTAATAAAATTCATGATTCTGATGCCCTGAACGCACGGACTTTTGTCCCCATGTTCGTAACAGGGAGCAGTGGACTGAAATGAAGCTGCGAAGGAGTTACACAAAATCGGATGTCATTATTGAGCGGGCATAATAGTATCATGTTGCAGAGGAATCTTTCAAATAGAAAAAGTGGTATTAGTTTGCGCTCATATTTCTGCTTCCATTTACGTGCAATGGCTGGATGATTCGCCATGCATCAATGGGAGGTTGTACTCCTCACGGGCATGCCATAGCCACAGCTGTGTAACTCGCCGCATGCTTCCCTTCCTGGAATTAATCTTTACATTCAGAACAACCTGCTGTCTATCCCACAAGCGATCAAGCATTTCCAATGCCGCCATGTACTGCTAACCAGTACTATGCTCTAGCAGATCTCGAACAAGTATCATCAGCAGACCCTTCAGTAGCTAGACAACATCATTAGGTCTCAACCTCATCTTCGGGCGACATCAT
Organism: Mollisia scopiformis; assembly: GCF_001500285.1. Classification (NCBI taxonomy): domain Eukaryota; kingdom Fungi; phylum Ascomycota; class Leotiomycetes; order Helotiales; family Mollisiaceae; genus Mollisia; species Mollisia scopiformis. The sequence goes on from NW_017263592.1 coordinate 1,458,124, forward strand.
TTAAATTGAAATTATCGGCGTCAAGTCATTGTCCCTTGTCAACTCCAGATTATGTGCAGATCCACTGCTTGTTCTGATATTCTTTAACGTGAGCACTTCCGTTGGTCCCCTATTTCTTGACTCTGCATTTGAGCCCATTGATCCACTCGCTGTTGTATCTTGGCCACCGCTTGAAGATGAGCCATATATACGTTTGAGTGAAGATGCTATTATACTGGCTCGCTTGATGAGTGGTCGCAGGGTAGGAAGACAGGCGCAGACGATTGCTGTTCCAGTATGGACGGCAGACCATAGTTCTGCACGGGCGAAGGCAACGTTTTGGCTGCCTGGCCTATAGCCAAGAATCACTCGAACGAGACCAGTGACAATAACACTTGCGAGTTTTTAACCAACATGCAGTTGAGGGGATAAGGATATGTGCTCACAAGCCTCCGAGCGCAAAAATGCCAGCGACCAAAACCTTCTGCTGACGACGTAGCTGCAATCCAAGAACCATCCGCACGGGCAAGATGAGCAGTAGAGTGTCAATCACCAACTCCACAGCTCCCATAGACATCCAGTATATATTGAAATCGAAACAGTAGCCACTAGCACTTGGTCCAATCCAAAGTCTGTTCACAGGAATGCAGCTGACTATTGTTAAAACACTACCGATAAGCCACCAGATAAGTACCAGCGCACCGACGATTTGTGATTGAAGGAAGAATTCGTCAATGGGGAAGATCCGACGATACATAAAGAGTATGGAGATCTTAATTGATGTCACTACTGAGAAATACAGTGTGGCAGCAATGAATGACGTTTTGAGATATGTGGTATGTGGTGTGAAATCGAAATGGGGATCGTCTCGATTGATGGCTTGGCCTCCGTCTGGATCTTTTCTGACTCCTAGACAGTATCTGTCAGTTAAGAGATAATAGGGATTGCTGATAGATGTACCATAGAGTAGAATAGCACCAGTGGATAGCATGAAGACGAGACCAACAAGGATCCACCAGTCATCAGGACCATACCCAGCCTTGATCAAGCGGCGAGTCCAAAACCGCAAAGCAACAGAGATGACAGCCAATACAGAAACAATTGTAGATGCCGTCGTCGTGGCTGTCGACTGGGCCGACTCATGCTTGTCCATGACTGGTGCAAGAAGCAGAGTAGGTAATACAAGCCCTAAGAGAAGCTGGCTGAGCGTGGACGTGAAGAGGGAGACAAGAGCCTCTTATGGCTGTTATCATTCGAACCCGTACCACACACCATCTTGGGAGTGGATGCTGACCGAGTAAGAGGCTCGGGAGAAACATAAGGAAGAAGTGTCAGGGAGGAGGCACAATAGGGGGACAGCGAGGGAGAATAAAGCACAAGCAAGGCTTAGAGTACCTAAATTTGACAGACTTTTCTATCAATAGACTTTTTGAGGTATTACAAGACGGTTGTGGCCCGGAAGGATTTGACAGAGGGGTTGATGTACACCCGGGCTCATGTCGGTGTTGGTGCAACGCAAATGTTGCACTTTCCTTGAAAGTTTATTGAATGCCGGCTACCGCGACACAAGGCTCCAACGTCATCTCGCGAATCACTAAATGGGGCTAGAGCGTCGCCTGAGAGCCTCAAGAAAATGCTTTCGATCTCTTTTCCTTCCAACAACAACAACAACCTCAATGCCAGATAACCTGGTGAAAGGAAACACCCACCGCAAACATGGCTCCCAACATGCCCCAGAACTTGATCACTCAAAACAAAGCGATGAACATTGTCATTGTACGCACTCTGATCGCGATCAAAACAAAATTCAGATTATTCACTGACAATTCTTAGATCGGTGGTTCCAATACAGGTCTCATGAATGGCATCGTCCTCAAACGCCTCGGTCACAACGTCCACATCCTGGAGCAAAACACCCAATCTGAACGATCCGATCTCGCCGCTGGCATCACCACCCACCCTGAGTTTGACGAGTTCATGGATGTCTACAATCTTGTAAAGGAGCCATGGTTTGTCCAGAGTCCCGGCGTACAATGGCTGAACAAGGCTGGTGCTGTCACTCGTGAAGTGAAGAGACCCCTTAAGATGGCCTCCTGGGGTGTGATCTACCACCGCCTGCGTGCCAACTTCGATGGATTCGCCAGCGGCTTCTGTCCCAATCCCCCAGCTGCTGGAGAGAAGGATGGAACTGCAGAATTCGATCTCGGAAAGCGCGTGACAGGTTTAACTTACGCGGAGCATTGCGTGAAGGTGTCTTTTGAAGATATTCTCAATGGCGATAAGGCCGGAATTCTTGGCGCTGACTTGGTTATTCTTGCTGACGGTGCGAATTCCGCTTTGCGCGGTATGCTCTTCCCCGAAGTTGAGAGGGTCTACGTTGGCTACGTTGCATTCAGGGGAACCGTACCTGAGTCCGAAGTATCTGAGGAAACTAAGAAGGTATTCGATGCAAACCTTTCGTACTTTTGCTTCAAGTCCAATTATATTCTCCTGTAAGGTTTACGAGTACCCTCCAGCTCTCTATTGCTTCATGCTGATCAGTAATCAGGTACATCATTCCCGGAGCAGATGGATCCCTCGCACCAGGTCATCGTCGCTACAACTGGGTCTGGTACCACCCTTTGGCTGCCGCCTCCCAGTCCCTGACCGAGATTATGACCGACAGCTCCGGCACAGTCCACCGCAACACCCTCCCCATCGGCGGCATGAACCTCGATGCTTGGGCAGAATACAAATCGCTCGCCATGTCACAGATGTGCCCTCCCTTCGCTGAAGTCGTTGAGAAGACCACACAACCATTCATCACAGCCGTCAGTGACCTAGCCTGCCCCCGTGCAGTGACTATGGAAGGTCGAGTTCTCATAACTGGCGAGGCTCTAAACCTCGTTCGTCCGCACCTGGCTCTTAGTACCACTGGAAGTGCAAAGCAAGCTCTGTTGCTGGAGAAGGTCTTCCGCGGCGAGATGTCGATCGAGCAGTGGGAGAAGAACGTCTTGCATGAGGGTCGACTTAGTGCTTTGAAAACTAATGCGTTTGGAACTTACTTCCTGTATGGAATTCTGCCTGCTATTGGATGGGTTGCTAAGCTGCTTGGTGCCATGGTTGGTGCTATGTTGCCCTTTTCTTCGCTTCCAGCTCAATCATCTGCGAAAGAGGTGTCCAGCAAGCTTCACCCTGGCACAAGTCCTAAGTCTGGGGATACTGCATGATTGATTTTACAGAAGCCAATGTTTTTATGTATTAATCGTGCAGGCGTTTGCTTTGATGTTGGTAAGCTTACACTGTTGTGGATGGAAGCTGGGAGTTAGGCATAGATAAAACAGCATTGCTGCGCATCGAAATGAAACTAGGCAAACATCCAAACAATCAAAACATACACAATAATCAACATGACCAGATTGCGATGTATGACTCACAGCCTTGATATCCAATTCTCCCTTCAACAATTCCATAAGCGCCACCTCCTTTCCCAAACATCTCAGTATCCCATATACAAACCCTCCACTCCCCTTTCCTAACACTCTACACATAGTTAAAGGGAACTTACACAGTATAACAGGCACAGTAATCACGCTCCCATGCAACGCCTCGTAATAATGATAACTGCTAGCCTCGGGCCCGGCATCGCTAAAATAACACAAGCTTCATCCACGTCAAGATTTCGTCGGCTGTCATTTATATGATTGGTGGCAAAGTTGACCTCAGGGACGCCTTGAACAACATTGCCAATGCTCGCAACTTGATTCTTCTCGAAGCCGCAAAATTGGGTCCAACAACACTACAAATCTTGTTTTCTCTCGTTGTTCCTGACACTCTGAGATTGTTTGCCAGGTGGAAAAGTCAAAGAGAGACGAAGCTTGAAGTCAGTATACGCGAATGCTCCCAATCCGTCCACATCACTAAGTGCAATTACCCGACCCTGGAGACCCTAATTGGAAGCCGGTCATTTGCGAGCACGATTACTACTACGGTCAGGCTCCAAGCAGTGAATACGATTTGTGTCTTGTTGATTTCTTTATGGGTCCCTCTCTCCTCTCGGTGGGCAAGCTTCCCTAAAAGCTCTTAGGCAAAGCTGGATCACAGACTGCAAGGTTAACATTCCTTGGGGAATCTTAGATACCTTTAGCTTAGGATCATGGCCAGAGCTTTTAAAAGGTGCAAAGCCCACACTGTATCCTGAAGCGATCTATCTGCAAGCCTTTATCTCAAAGCGCCTATGCTGCGGATAGTGGCAATGCGGAGCAAGCAAGTCAGCCGCTGTTTGATAGATCAGGCTTTCCAACGATCCCGTTGACAGCAAAGGGGCAAAGTCGAACTGTAGGACATGCCAGGTGAGCTATTTTGTCCACTATCGAGTTATTCAACCTATATAGGGGTCCCAATATATGGACCCTTTCAAAGAGCGGCTACCTTAATTCATACTCGTACAGTCAAGACACGCTCTTAAAGGGCACAGCCAATCTAATATTTCCCGTCTCCAAGTTCGACTTCAACTGCTCATCTTTCTCGGAACATTCTATAACGGACAACTGGACACAGTATCTACCTCAGAACTCCACCGCTTCTATTGATGGCCTAGTAGACCGCTTCAAGACAGAAGGATCAAACTTCTTCTTAGCGACAGACTTGGATGACTTTACGGCGAATGGGAATCTAAACTGGGTTATCTTCGGATTATTTAAAGACACTGTAGTAACCTTGTAGCAATGTTCAGTAGCCCATACCTCGCGACATGTCTTTGTACAATGCAACGGTCATTTTTTCGGGATTACTCCATCCCCTTACTCTTGCCCTATCACTTCGGTTGGGCCTCCAGTTCCATCAAAATTAATAATTTGGCGGGAATACTCGGATGTTTTCTCCTATCTTTGGCCGCTCGTGGACCCCTCTCCAGAAAAAACATCGACCAGGACTGAGATCTTCCTTTCGTGTGGTAATGCCACGATCCCAGAGGGTGATAACTCAATAGTGAATCTCTCACTAGTTGACCCGATCACCTTTTCGACACGACTGACTACTGCATTCAATACTTACTGGTTGGCATCTCTCTTTTCGGAAGTTGAATTTGGAGTTTCCACTCCTAGAACCAACGCGACCACAACGCTAACAAGGCATTTGCCGTTTCCGATTGTGGAGTGCGATTGGCTCTTCTTTAGTCTTCTCCTGCTGACATCTGCTGGGCTTTTGTTTTGCTTGGTGTTCGGTATATGGCTTCGATTTCAACTTAATACTCCAGACATGATGGGTTATGTCTCTTCAATGGTAGCTAGCAATGACTTCGGCGACTCCCAACGGAAATATGAGTGAAACTCGGTTCATGGGCTCGAACCAAAAAGTTCAAGGATGTGCACCTGACAATTGATAGTCGCGGACAGATCATGTGCCAACGAGGGTGAATGTCCTAACCATTCCTGTTGATCCTCTTGACAAATCAACGCAATAGGGGAGTTATTAGGCAAGTTAGTGTATTTATCGTCAGACGTTTTGTAGCTCGATACAAGTTTCACAAAGTTCACACCTCCCATGTAATCTTCATAAAGTGTAATACTACTTTTGGGCTTTTCTAATAGTATGAATCTTCTCGGCTCCCTGCTAATCTTTCTGTCTAGGGGAAAAGGGCGAGTGACACGATACCGGTATCTTGAGATTCTTTCGCACTCTTGTTCGCCTAGGTTTGACTGAAGATCAACATACGGGTTCAAATCTTGTGATCTTAGGTGCACTATTGATCCGAATTGCAAATTATCACGCGGACCAGTGCTGAAACTCCACCAGCTCAAGCTTAAGCGAAAGAAAAAGGGGTCAAGGTGCTACCAAAGTTTCCAGCGTCCGGGTTAATTGAATTGTCCCAAGTCTTCATTTACTTCCGCGCGATCTACCTGGAATTTATATTGTAGCAATCAGTGGTATGTAATGATTATGGAAAGTGTTTTTGCTCTCGGCCAAAGCCAAGGTCTGCAATTCCACAATCCACTTCTTCCTCGAAATCTGGGGCCATGCAGTATCTCCCAAGTATCAGATGTCCAACTGGTATTCAAGACGGGGTTGGCACGTGGATATCATGATGAGTAAGTTTGAGTTTAGCGAGATAAGATCTTCCGCAAATTTTGCACCACGGTTTCCATTGCGACGACTTCCACGATTAGAAAGATGCTCATAGTTGCGTGTCGCACCTTGATCCAGCCCAGTCATTCTGTTTCGTCACCGGGCGTCTCCCGCAAAGCTTGATGCCCTTGGGTTCGGACGATATCCCACTTGAAACACTGCATACCCGCAGAGCACACCCTTTCAGGGCAACGATGCGGAGGCTGTGTTGATATGTAAAATTTGCTTCACTCAGGCCGCGTCAAATTCCACGTGTGGCGAGCGCCGCTGTTGATTAGACTAGCATCCACAAGCGTGGGACGGTGGAACGAGTGCAGCCCAGCTTGATGGCCCAAGTAACCTTGACAGGCTAGGGGGCGTCGTGTGCGCGTTCCCTTTCTCCTTTGCCTAGCCACGAATCAAATCTTTGCGCAATTATGAGGACCACTGTCTTGCAGTTCCTTCCTCTATTGGAGTCGAGCAGTCACTCGGGCGAGTATCGTCGGTTCCGAAATGCTGGGGTAGGTCTGGACCTTGCAAGTTGGATGCAACGATGCTTCTGCTCCATATCTGCGTAATGCAACCACGACTACGTTTGAATAAAAGAAGCTGATCCCTATTTAGAGAGTCTTGGCATTCTACACGGGCCGTGGAGTGGCTGTCAAGCCAATTGCTTGATTTGTACTTGTAGCCAAGGAAGTATGCTTTGATTTGTTTGATCTTCTGCCCATCTGCTTTTTCTTGCATTTTTGGTACTTATCTTCTTGCATTCTCACGTTCTGTTCTTGAGCCTGCAATCTGTTCTACACTCTCTCACATCAAAATGGCGTTCTCATCGAAATACAGCCCAAAGCCTATCACGGACATCTTCACCAGCGACACAGATATCAACAGGCGAGAATGTCGCAGAACTGTTCCTATGAAGGTTCTCATTTTGGGACTTGGACGTACAGGAACGGCTTGTAAGTATTTTCCTCAATTACTTGACTATTCTAATCTTTTAAAGCAATGAGAGCTGCCATGCAACAACTCGGCTACGTCGACACTTACCACATGATGTCTTGTTCAATCGAGAATCCTCCTGATGCTCTTATGTGGATGGATGCTCTTGCTGCAAAATACGACGGAGTCGGAACTCCATTCACACGCGATGATTGGGATCAGTTGCTCGGAAACTGCCAAGCTGTCTGCGACTGGCCAGCGGTAGCATTCGCAAAAGAACTTATCGAAGCATACCCTGAAGCCAAAGTCGTTCTGACGAACCGAGATGTCGATTCTTGGCACGCATCCACAATGCGAACCGTCTTCTGGAGAGTCACCGACCCGGAATTGAGATGCCTCCAGTACGTGAGCTGGGCAGCTGGCATGTACTATCCCATGCTGAAGAAGTTCTTTGATACCTTCTTCGAGGGCAATTTCGAGCACAGTGGCAAAGAGGTCTTCAAGAGACATTACGAAGAAGTCCGGAACTTGGTTCCAAAGGAGAATCTATTGGAGTTCAAAGTCACTGATGGCTGGGAGCCACTTTGCCAATTCCTCGGCGAGCGAGTTCCAATGGGCTCTAAATTTCCCAACGTCAATGACAACCGCGATTTCGTTTCCCGATCGCGCAGGAGGAACCGGATGCAGATGCTGAATGTGGTGGTCAAGTTCTTGGAGATGTTGGCATTGGCCGTCATGTGTATTTTCCTTGTCTCTATGCTTTGGCGCTTGTAAATGATTGGTTCGCATTCGGAGTTCTAGGGTTGATGGAGGGGTCGGCGAGACCTGCATATACCAAATATATTCCCTGTATCATATGAAGCCAAGACGCTTGAGCAATCTTGCTCAAAATGTACCACTGCGCCTATCTTTTCCCATCCACGATCAAGCGACTGCATCAATATTCATCTCAAACCCAATCAACTATGTCATTACTCGTTCAGGAGAATAATTCGGGACGGGCCACGCGTTCAACCACTAGAAACCTTGGCACGGGCCTTCTTCCCCTTGTCCTGAGCCTCCATGATTGATACCGTGCCGAGAGCCCGCCTCTTTTCGCCTCGTCAATTCCAACACTACGGTTGGATGCTTCCCACGATACGGAGTATGCACGAGCCGATAAAGTCATGCACCTCACTTGCATCACATCAAAGCAGTAGGTGTAATCGACTGTAGTCAGAGACGTCATCTGGTGTTTTGAGGCCGTTTCTTTGAAGTACATGCTATACAGAATGTGGCTAGTCTAGTCAAGCCGGATATCATCGAGACGCTGGAAAGCTATTGAACTTCTCCTTAACCGCCGTCTACGCCAAACAACTCTTGCTTCTCTCAATCCAACACACAAACCTCCCAAGGAACAGAATCCCAGCATTATCTTCAGCCACCAAGTATCCCCCTCTTCGATTCTCAGGGGCGGTAAGGACCATGTCTGCGTCGGATTAATGTCGGTTCCAGGGTCTGCAGTGGAATTGATAACGGGATCGATTACCTTCTCCAACGTGAGGTCCAAAAGCCCGCCCACCCCAAGGATTTTGAAGTTTGAATTGAGAGCTAGCACCCTCATGTATCGCGGATATGCCGCATTGATATCAAACTCTGTCTCGAATCCAACTTTCAAGATTCGATTCAAATCTACCCATCCCGCGCCATCTACTTCATCTGCACCTTGTAGAACCCATTCGTTGACCTCAGTGGCTCCGTTCCAACTGACATAGAAGCTCCAGCCCCCATCCTCGTTCTGTAAGATCGCCACGTTAGGAGAGGTAGTAGGCCAGCCGTGCCAACCGTACTTGTAGGCTCGATATGATTGTACTTCTCCAGCACCGAAACGACTCTCTGCTCCGAAGTGTGCATCGCACAAAACAGTACCGTTGTGCGAATATTCGGTGAACGCGGCTGTGTTTCCATATCCCATGAATGCATTCCCATTCGGGAGAGTCTGGAAGGATCCCTGGGAGATTCCATGGATGTTGTGCGGGTTCTTGTAAACTGCCACTAATTTTACAGTCATCCTCTCTTCGTCAAGCTCCAAGCGTAAGCCGCGAGTATCTGCAATGTCTGGATGCGGGTCGTCGACTCCATTGTCAAACATTGTGACTGTGGTATGGTCATCAGACCAACGGCCGTCGTGTTGGTATGCGAAATTGGTAGCTTGGCCATCCGAGAGATCTTCAAACATGTTTCTCTTCCCCCCAATAATCCAAATGACTTCGCCACTGGAACCGTTGATGTAGGTGAGGCTGTGCATGTACCGACTTGACGTGAGGTAGTTTCCTTTGTAATCCTTGGCGATGCTGTTCATGTGAAAGAAATCGAAGGCTCGTCCAATCACTCCATCGTCGTCAATTGGCCGGAAGGTGTCGGATACTTTGTAATGATCTGAGGCCCTCCATTGAAAGATAAGCTCTCCTGTCTCGATATCGACTTCCTGTATTAGACAGTCCCATATCTCTCCCATGATAGGTTTCCCAAGCTCTGCAAGATCTTTGTTGATGACTTGGTAAACTGTCATCAGCGCGGTTCCATTTTCTGTGAGGCGGAAATCGTGTAGGTCGGCATCAAGTCCTCCAGCAGCTCCAATCTTCTTGAACACTTTATAATGCTTGTCAAGCATGAAATAGAAACCAGCGCCATGCCCACCAACAGCATCGTTCCCTGCCCAGAAAGTAAGGTAGCTTTCACCATTGTATTCTTGAACCATCAGGTTGTAAATCTGCTGGCCCTCCCACGAGCTTGTCCATACCAGGTGTCCACCTTGGTCGAGAATGACTGCATTGGGTTCGCTTGTAAGAGGTCCTCGTGGCGTGAAGAATGTATATAAGTCGAAAGCGCATTCTGAGCTGGATTGAAGGACGTTGAGATGGGGTGAAACTAGGTCCGTGCTTCGATACTTTTGTACTGGATAAACTCCATATTCCGCAGCATCAAAATGCTCATCATTGTGGAAGACATCCTCATCTGACTGACAACGAGAGACTGCAAGAACGAGGAAAAGAAAAACAGACGATAAATTCATAGCATCGAACAAAGAGGGGGAGGGAAAGAATGGAAGTCAAGCTTCAAAAAAATATTTGATCTGACAGGAGATAGCTGCAGCGCCAGCCGGCCAATCTTGATGATACCAAGCCATTACCTATGGAAGCTTGGCCACGAGGGCACTAATAATGGAAGTGATACCGTGGATCTATCTCAAGTTGCAACGAAGCAGACGACGTGTTGAAACACAAGCTTATCGGGACCGATGTCGTAGACGCATGAGGTGGCTGCTTCTCCACACAGTCCCTACGGTTCATGAGAATCGTTATGTGTGACGAGGCGGAAGTGTACATCCCTGGTTTTCATCTTCTGTGCATAAGAATAGACCATTCGAGGTGGTGGTGATCCCAGGCCCGCGAGTCGTTTGGGTGCGTGGAGAAACGACGCGTGTACAGCTTCCAGGTTTTGAACCAAGGGGATAGGTCACGTGCAGCTGCTGCATCTATCCCTGTTCCAAGGTTCCTCAGAGACGAGCGGAGTCACAGTGCCTCTCAAGCTTTAATCTGATCTTCTCAGTGGCGACCAGGAGTGGGTGTGAACGTCTGCGGTCAAATATGCCAAGCCTCCCAGACCTTGCTCATCTTGCAGGGTGACCTTTTAAGTCATGCCGAGGAACCGTTATCGTGGATGTTCATCTCACAGTCGGTCTTTCTTTCTTTCTTTCAATTTGATTTCTCTCCAGCCTTGCCTTTCCAATACCCTCCAATTTTCTTCCTTTTTGTTTGAGTTCTGTTTAGTGTCATGGAAAAGCATGCCAATTTTTACAACTATGCGAACACTTCGCAAATGAATCTTCCAAAGAGGAGGAATTCGATGGCGGCACAGAATTTCGCCAAGTTTCCACTATTGGACGACGTCGAAGATGAAAATTGCGATATAGAAGCTCAAGCCAAGCCAAAGTCACAGCCGGTGACATGGATGTCATTACCCAGGAAAGATCAACTCGTCATTCTATTCTTGTGTCGACTTGTGGATTTCCTTCAAGTGGCGTCTTTACAGGCATATGTCTTTTACCAACTCAAAAGCTTCGACCCATCACTTACAAATGCACAAATTTCGACCCAGGCGGGAATTCTCCAGGGTTGTTTTACCGGGGCACAGGTTCTGACAGCAATCCTATGGGGAAAGGCAGCAGATGCGAGCTGGTGCGGAAGGAAGATGGTTTTGATCATTGGACTTGCTGGTACCGCTGTCTCGTGTCTCGGTTTGGGATTCGCGAATACCTTCTTCTGGGCCGCTTTCTGGCGTGCAGTGGGTGGAGGAATTAATGGTACGGTTGGAATAATGTAAGTCCCGCAGGAATATGGGACTTGATGCACGCAAGCTGACTTTCTCAGACGGACAATGATTGCTGAAATAACCAAGGAGAAGAAGTATCAATCGAGAGCGTTCTTAATTCTGCCCATGAGCTTCAATGTGGCTGGAATAGTTGGTCCAAGTAGGTATATCTGAGTTGTGAAGATACTTTGAACTGACATTGCTAGTTATGGGTGGCCTCCTCGCGGACCCTGCAGCAATTATGCCTGATATCTTCGGTCCAGAGGGATGCTTAGGATTCAGCTTTCTTGAGGACTATCCATATGCTTTACCATCCTTTCTCAATGCGTTCTTTTTGACCATAACCACGTACATCGTTTTCTTCTTTCTCGAAGAGGTAAGGAGTTCCTGTCATAAGTTAGAGCACGTGCTAACAATCGAAAGACTTTGAAGGAGCGTCGAGGAAGATTTGATCTCGGACTACATCTGAAAGCTCGCTTCTTTCGATTGCTTCGGGGAAGGTCGAATCCCGAGGGGTACTCGCAAGTGCAAATGTGGGATGATCCAGAAGTGCCTTTAACAAACTTTGACGATAAACCTGCCCAGAAGAAGCAGGTGACACGTCGGTTGCCGTTCAGCCGTATTTGGACACGCAATGTCATCTTCACTTTGATAACTGGGGCATTTTATGATTTCCATCTAGGGTCAGTATGCTTTGTACTCGAAGAAACTTCCACTAACAAAGTATAGTGCCTTCACCAACTTATGGACGCTGTTCCTTTCAACGCCCCGCTTCCTTGCCGCCGAATCAACATTCAAACGAGTTCTTCCCTTCATCTTCACTGGCGGCCTCGGTATGCCAGCAGCAACTGTGGGGATTGCAACCTCAATTCTCGGCATGTTGGGTATGCTCCTTCAAGTGTTCTTGTACCCACCTGTGCAAGCTCGCCTCGGAACGTTGAGATCCTTCCGGTACTTCTCAATACTCTTTCCTCTGGCTTACTTCGTTGCGCCATACCTTGCCGTTCTACCGTCATCAACTGTAGCACCAGCTGCTGCATCAGGTGCATTCATTTGGATTGGGATCATTCTGGTCTTGCTATTGCAGGTCACGGCTAGGACATTCACCTTGCCAGCAACTATCATCCTACTCAACAATTGCTCCCCTCATCCCAGTGTTCTTGGAACTATCCACGGTCTTGGGCAGAGTGTATCAGCAGGATTTAGAACTGTGGGGCCTGTGGTAGGAGGATGGGAGTATGGCAAGGGTCTGGACATTGGTGTGGTAGGAGCCGCGTGGTGGGGAACAGCAATCATGTCGGCTGCGTGTTGTGTTACCGCGCTTGGAATGCATGAAGGCAGTGGGCATGAAGTTTTCTTGGAAGGCGAACAAGATGGTGTAGAGGGTGAGGCTTTGTTGAGTAGGGCTGTTGGTCCACACTCTCCTGGAATGTCAAATGGAAAAGTGGGGAGTGAAAGCAGAGACCATCAGGCTTGAGGTCCTGTCTGGCTTTCAATCTTGGATTCTTTTGTATATATCAACTCACACTATGAAGAAAGTGGTAGAAAATCGGACTCCACAATGATTGTTGCTGGGTGGATGGTAGCTTGAGGTTGAAAGTCTCGGTCCTGGAAGTTCAAGACCCGCCCGGACAACGAGGTTGAGATTCACCAACCCGTCCTGCATAATGTCAATAGTAACATTAAGCACCGATGCAGCATTGCGACTCAGCCACACTCCTAGATGACAGTATGCTTCTGTAACGGAGATGAAGCAACCGTGGTAGGGCCTGAGAAGGTACTGATTTCTTGTGGTAAAGCTTTATACCTCCCGGAGTGGTGACAAGAAGCGATAGATCGCATCAAAACATACTTCCCGTGGGATTGTTGCATTCAAACACGTCGTTGGTAGTACTGAAGAATGAGGTTGTTGATGAAATGGAAGGAAGAAGTCTCCCGTTCCGTGCTCACGGCGAGCAGAGCAAACGTGGCCCGTGCAACCCATGCTAGTGCAGTGCTAGCTTGCCGCATTCTTCGCCTGTGCAACTCTTCTCGACGACCCTTGTGACGACCAGAAACCTCGTCCTCCAAACCTCAATACCACCCCCTCTGACATCTCCCCTCGGCGTCTTTGGTTCTTTGCATCTGTTTCCTTCCTACGCTCCTTCACTGTGAACATTGGGGTCTTTTCGGCGCGCTCTGCTGGATGAATAGAGTGTTTATCTCGTCATTGAGGTGCTTCTCTCAGCCTGTCGCACATTACAGACCTGCCCGCCTTGCGTCTGCGCACAGTTTTCTAAGTTGGTCCCACAATCACAAGCATTCAGATCGTCAGACTACGAACGTTACCTCTCCCGTCTCCCATCCCACTGCTCAGGTGCGGACAATCACTACAACTTCCTTTCACAGCTTGCAGGCTTCCACGATGAACGGCGTCAATGGAGCGGCACGGGCGAAGCGGAAACAACATCCAAGTTCTGTCGACGAACGTCCTCAGAAGCAGCACAGAGCAATCAATGGCAAAGATTCGGCAGGTCAGAACACACCTGAAGTCGGCATGAGGTACGAAGACGAAGAAATCGAGGAGGAGACTAGGATCATTCCGGGCATGGCAGACACAGCAGAGTGGCAAGCTTGTATTGAGAATGTAGTTCGGAACGTGGTCTCCATTCGTTTCTGCCAAACCTGCTCCTTTGATACAGATCCAGCTTTGACCAGTGAAGCAACCGGCTTTGTGGTGGATGCGGAAAGAGGGTAGGTTTTGTTGACTCATAAGGATACAATGGTGCTGACTTGCGCAGATATATCATGACAAATCGGCATGTGGTGGGATCTGGACCCTTCTGGGGATACTGCATATTCGATAATCACGAGGAAGTCGATGCCTACCCTGTCTACCGCGATCCCGTTCACGACTTCGGTATCCTTCGATTCGATCCTAAAGCTATCAAGTACATGCCAGTGGCTGCGTTAACACTGAGACCAGACCTCGCCAAAGTTGGTGCCGAGATCCGAGTGGTGGGTAATGATGCTGGAGAGAAGCTCAGTATTCTTTCGGGGGTTATCAGCCGACTAGACAGGAACGCTCCGGAATACGGCGACGGTTACTGTGATTTCAATACGAACTACATTCAAGCTGCGGCCGCGGCAAGCGGAGGAAGCTCTGGTAGTCCAGTCGTGAACATTGATGGTTATGCGGTTGCACTGCAAGCTGGAGGACGCAGCGACGGCGCAGCTACGGATTACTTCCTACCTCTTGATCGACCTCTGCGGGCACTGAAGTGCATCCAAGAAGGAAAGCCAATCACACGTGGTACAATACAATGTCAGTGGATGATCAAGCCTTTTGACGAGTGCAGAAGACTTGGCTTGACTTCAGACTGGGAGAGCGCAGTACGGAAAGGGTTTCCCAAAGAAACTGGTATGTTGGTGGCTGAAATCGTCTTACCAGAAGGCCCATCGGACACCAAGATCGAGGAAGGTGATGTTCTGATTAAAGTCAATGGAGAGTTGCTCACGCAATTTGTCCGGCTCGACGATATCCTTGATTCCAGTGTTGGCGAGAGCGTCAAGATCTTGGTTCAGCGTGGAGGCGAGGACATGGAAGTGGAGGTTTCAGTGGGCGATCTTCATGCAATTACCCCAGACCGGTTTGTCTCAGTTGCAGGGGCCAGCTTTCACAATCTGTCTTATCAACAAGCACGATTGTATGCGGTGGCTTGCAAAGGCGTCTTTGTCTGTGAAGCTACTGGATCGTTCCGATTTGAGAGTACAGACAATGGCTGGATTATACAGACCGTTGACCACAAGAAGACTCCAGACCTCGATGCTTTCATCGAAGTTATGAAAGACATTCCGGACCGCTCAAGAGTTGTTGTCACGTACAAGCACCTGAGAGATCTTCACACTCTGAACACAAGTATCTTGCACATCGATCGCCACTGGTCGAGCAAGATGAGGTTGGCTGTTAGGAATGACATAACCGGCTTGTGGGACTTTACAGATCTTGCCGACGCTCTACCTGCTATACCTCCTGTCGCACGATCTGCGACCTTCATTCAGCTTGAAAACACTCAGCATCCGGCAGCTGCTGATGTCGTGCGTAGCTTTGTGAGGATTATGTGCCAGATGCCCGTCAAACTCGATGGCTTCCCTCGAAACAGGAAATGGGGTATGGGTGTTGTCATTGATGCAGAGAAGGGTTTGGTGGTTATCTCGAGAGCAATCGTACCTTACGACTTGTGTGATATCACGATTACAATTGCAGACTCTATCCAGGTGGAGGGCAAAGTTGTATTCATGCACCCGTTGCAGAATTACGCCGTCATCAAATACGACCCTTCCCTGGTGGATGCCCCAGTTCAGAGCGCCAAATTGAGCACAACTCATGTCACTCAAGGTGCATCGACTTACTTTGTTGGCTTCAACCAGAACATGCGGATCGTCATCGCGCAGACCACAATCACGGATATTACTGCTGTTGCCATCCCTGCGAATTCAGGTGCTCCTCGATACCGAGCTGTCAATGTTGATGCCATTACAGTTGATACCAGCCTCAGTGGCCAGTGTGGAAGTGGAGTATTGGTTGGAGAGGACGGAACTGTGCAAGCATTGTGGTTGACCTACCTTGGTGAACGTTCGCCGATCACTCAGAAAGACACGGATTATCACCTTGGTCTTGCAACTCCAACACTTCTGCCTGTCATTCGACAAATCCAAAGTGGTGTCCAACCCAAGTTGCGAATGCTCAGTGTCGAATTCAGCGCCATCCAAATGAGCCAAGCCCGAATCATGGGTGTATCCGAAGAGTGGATCAAGAAGGTCGCAGAAGACAATGCGTCACGACATCAACTCTTCATGATTCGCAAAAGAACCTTTGAGCGTGGCGAGGAACAGAAGGGTCTGATCGAAGGAGATGTTATTCTTTCCTTGAACGGCAAGATCATCACCAGAGTCTCTGAGCTGGATGTTATGTACGACCACAAAGTTCTTGATGCCATCATTATTCGTGATTGTGTCGAATTGAAGGTCAAGATTCCCACGGTTTCAGCAGATGATTTGGAGACCGATCGGGCAATCAGCTTCTGTGGTGCTATTTTGCATAGACCTCATCATGCTGTCCGACAACAAATCAGCAAGCTTCACAGTGAAGTGTATGTCTCTGCTCGTACGAGAGGAAGTCCGGCTTACCAATATGGTCTTGCTCCAACGAACTTCATTACTCATGTCAATGGGAAGCCGACGAAAGATCTGGAGTCATTCCTCAAGGCTGTGGTGGGAATTCCCGACAATACTTGTAAGTGTTTCGTCTGGCAACCTGAATGTTCAGTCTGACAACATGAATAGACTTCCGTCTCAAAGCAATGACCTTTGACAATGTACCTTGGGTCATCACCATGAAGAAGAACGACCATTATTTCCCCACAATGGAGTGGATCAAGGATGCGGCCGAGTCTTGTGGGTGGCGTCGTGTCACTTACGAGCAAGGAAAGGCAGTTCAAGGCGAGGGCCACGATGGAATCAACGTTATCGCTGGTGATACCTTCGATATGGATGAGGATGTTGGTGGAATATAAGGGGAAGGATTGAGATCAAGGTGGAGAGTGATAGGGTTGGATGAAGCCAATGCACAGAGTACCTTGTTTATGGATGTTCAAGTATAGGATGGCGCAGTCGATAATTTTGCATCTCCTGCCTTAGAGGAGCCATAAAGGTAGTCTCAGAGACATGGGAAATATACCCAATTGCATCTTCTCAGTCACGTACCCCTGCAGCCAACGTGAAATTCCTCCCAGGCTACTCATGAAAAATTGAACCATGCTTGATTTATGCCCATGTTTTATCTTCATATGTCCAGATTCCCAAGACGACAAATAGGTATCAGTGTATGAGTCCTCCCTTGCTTGATATGATGCCCGTGAGCCCAGCAGTCAGATACACCCAAACGCTCTCGCTACTAATCATAAGCTCGTAATAGATAGAATAATGTGCAAGTTAATGGCTGCATCTTGCTGGTCCTTTTCCCCACCACAATGAAAGGCCTTCCGGATCTTCAAGAATTCGTGCTGAAATGTCATAGCCGCCCTGAAAGAACGTCCTTCTCAAAGATCCTAACTCCAGTGACATCACAGAATCTGACGCCTTCAACTGTCTCAATCCTGAGTCCCGACTTACCCAATCCGTCTTCTTCGTCCGAACTCTCCCCGAAGTCGAAGTAGGCAGTCGCATGATCCCAGCTAGAGTTTGGCCCAGAGGTTCCGAGCTCCAGCTCTGCCAAGGTACTTGAGCTGATGAGATCAAGCTCCTTTGCTTTCCCTTTGCCCTTACCGTCCTTGGTTGCCTTCTTGGGTGTTGACTTGCGACGAGCTAATCGTTCAACTGAAGCTTCAAGGGCCAAGTACTCCAAGTTCATGCCAGGGTTGTGAGATACGATGTCCACAGTAAATTTGCGGAACTCACGCATGACCCAAACACAAGTATCATCAACTCGAAATTGGATGGTATGAATGGCGCGGAGAGATTCCATTTTAGGCATAGATTGAAGGAGAGCATGCTATTATTCTGTTAGTGGATTTCATGGGAGCGAGTAAATACGTGACATACCATGGTACGAATGCCAAAGCTGCAAGCCAATTCTTCCAACACCTTAGCTTGATGGCAGAGTAGCACTATCGTCTTGACGTCTAGATCCCATTCTGCTCCAGCGTCGTTGCGAATCATTAGCACCTTGAGCGTGCTAATATGCCTCTTGAGAACTACTCTGCGAATCTGATCGATGGTTACAGTCGTCTTCGCAGCAGTGCTTTCGACCCGAGCCTTGGCTGTGCGCTCCAGCATAAACAATTCGGTCAACAAGTCCAGATTAGCGATGAAAGCCAGGAGCGGTAATGTGACGTTGTCTGTGTGGATTTTCTGTAGAGGCAAGGCTGATACCTTGTTTTCTCGCGCCAGCATATTCCAGAATTGGATTTGTGGACCAACATTCAATAGGGTGATACTCCGAAGGACATGGATGTCAATGGCTCGAGACAGGATTGAGGCTTTGATGGGCACGAGATATATTGCAAGAGATGTGAGGGTGAGGCCACGAGTATCTCGAATATACTCCGTCATGCGGACGTCAATGGTAGATGAGGTCTTCAATTCATCGATATGGTCTGTGACTTCTTGCATTTCTCTCTGCAAGTCTTCAACTCGTTTCGAAACTCGCTTGAATTCCGCCTCTGCTTCCGCAATAGTTTTATAATCGATGTCTTGGACGGAGCCAGATTGCAGCTTCAGCTTGAAATCTTCCATGCGCTTTCGAAGTAGCTCCCCCTGTTTGGCGATATCATCATGGGAGCTTCGAATGGCAAGATGGTGATCCAGAATATGTAATTTCGTGACCCAATTGATACTGTCCACCTGGAATGTCGACGATTGTTCTGCCTTTTGTGTGTCATTCTCTTCAGGTTGACTCTCGGTGCTGGGCGCCTCGAAATCGATGACCAACTCTTTGCCTTCTGGCTCTTCGACATCAATATCTTCGGGATTGGGAAGTCCAGGCTCCGGTTCACCAGTCCTCTTCTTGCGGGTTTCAGGGTCGTCGAAGAGACCGGGTTCCTCCGAAGCAGCACCACTCATCAACACATCATCTCCGCCATTCATGCTCGCGCTGGATGATGCTGGAGTAGCTTTTGTCGTACTGCTACCGTCACTCCCAGTTGTAGAGGATTTGCCTTTCCCCTTGTCGATGCTTTCAATGTACATTGCTGCGGCTTTTTCGATCATTGCCAGTGTCTCCTTTCCTTCGATACTTACCTCACTACCAGGTTTGATGTGAGCCATCAGTGTAGCAGCCACAGGAGCAAGGCTTCGAATGAACTTTCTCTTCGGGTCTTCGTCCGACTTTGTGACCTTTTCAGGCTCAGTAGTCGCAACTTTCGACTTTACAACCTTCGCTTCCAAGCCAAAAACTCGACCCAAGACTGCTTCTTGTCTTTTCTTTTCTTGTTGTGCGCTCAAAGCCTTCGCGCTCCCATTGAAATTCGAAGCTGGCATCGATGTATTTGCAGGAAGATTTGGTGGTGGCATTCCTCCAAGTCCAAAATCATCTTCTTGGTCAGAGTCGTCATCCGAGTGGACATCTGGTGGTGGTTTCCGAGATCTGTTTGCCAGAGATTCTGAGAAGGATAGCTTCAGTGTACTCAGAGTCGAAGAGCAGTTTTGTACGCAGACTTTTAGTTCGTCGATGTAGTCCAGTGTGTCCATGTCCAAGATTGAGAGGGTTCTTAAATTCTTGAACCCAGAAAGCGTTAGAGGTATTGTCTGAATACTAGGAGCATTCTTGGGGCTGGATTTTGTCGAGATCTTGCTGCCAAGGGAGAATGAATTGGGAGTATTAGGTCCATATAACCCGAGGGGTAAAGGTGTGGGATCTGCACTGTTTGGATTGGTGGTTGGTAGCAATATTGGTAAGGCTGGAGGAGCTTGGTAATTCGAAGGGCCCGCCTGCATCCGTAATTGCAGATGTTGGAGTGCCTGGATCTGATGTAACGCCTTGAATACTTGACGACTAAGCTCAACACGAATGTCCCATCTGATCGAGAGTAAGTACAAGAAGTTGTTCTCGAATTAAGGCTACTGACTTGAAGGTCTCCAATGCCCGAGCTTTGCGCAACGTCAGGTGCAGCAATGTGTTCATGAACTTGCCGCAGCTCACATCGTACAGATAATGGCGATATGCACGCTCGCCCTTGTCGCCTACACTTACCGTCTCCAATATGATCTCTCGCAGATGCTTGGCGTAGTCGTAGTCGCTGGTAACCAAGGTATCTAATCCGCCTGCCAGCCCGTCGATTGGAGATTCGTTCGCCGGATCATCTTCGTCGGGAAAGACTATGTGAAAGGTTCGGTACAATTGCTCTGCGGCCAGGTCTCGGAACTGCTTGCAAACAAGGGAGAGGGCAATGAGATCTGCGGAGGAAGCCTGCGGGGAAACGATCAGCTTTGAACGAGCCGGGTTGCGCCAGTAGATGGGATAGTACATATTTGAGGATATCCTTCTGCGTTTCAGATGGCAGATCCAATATTGAAAGTTTCGTAGAGCTCGAAATTGAGGTGGGTATTGCTGAGGGGATCTCGGTGATTTCGGCCATGATGGTGTTGGTATTGTTGGAGTTTAGAGGCTCCAAGCCGAGAGCGTCGAGAACTTGATCAAAAACATACTCTTGATCAAGTTTGATAATGGGAGTTGTCGTCTTTCTTCTGGATTGCTTGCTGGGAAGGGCCGGCATGGCAGAGAAGAGAAGAGGGGAAGAAGAGGAGAGGAGAGAGTTCTTGGTGTGAGATGGATTGAAGGGACAGGTCGGTTATCAGTGGACGTGGGCGTTTCGATTAGCATGGGCCTGTAGAGATTTCGTGGGGATGACAGGCGACGGCGTGGATGCTGGTGCTGATCTGATCGACGGGAAGTGGAGAGGCAGGCAACTCAAGGCGATTTTGCTGAACCCTGCAGGAAGAAAGGATGATTATCTGGCAAACGGATTGATGCTGTAATAAATTTCGGGATCTTTCTTTTTTCGTTGTTGTGAAAGGTGGATTAGAGAGTTGTGCAGGCAGCCGCGAGGCTGAGAGCCAAAAATTCAAGGATAGCACGGTCTACGGAAGCTTCGTGCAAGCGCCGGCAGCCTCATCAGCATCAAATTCGACCTCACTTATTCTGGAAATGCTGGCGATGCTCAAGTTGAGCAGAACCAATGCGAGTAGTGTTTTTACTTCTTTATATGCACTGCTGCGCAGGCACGGAACATTCACGAATGGATGAGACAGCAGTTTCTAATTCGGCAGAGAGCGCTGATCAACGAGCAGTATTCAAGCAGCATCTGGCGTATTCTTTTTATCCCAACTTCTGTTTACTCCGCTATATTACTAAATTTCGATGGCAAAGTTCTTATCCTTTCCAATGTGAAAGACAAGGCTGCTCGAGTTGAGTCCCAATTGAATCGTTGTTCGAGAAGGCAAACGTCAGAGAAGCACCAACTCTGAAGGTCAGCTTCTTCAGTCACCGTGGAGATCATGAAGCCTCCCAAAGTAAAGGGGCATACCATAGTCTTGGAACATTATCTGTGTGGAGTCAGATTAAGAGCTTTTTGCAGCGGAGAATGTGCACACTGAAGTCACGTGAACCATGTTATCCTCGTTCCCCACGAATATTTACCTACGATGCCGACCTGGCATGGAGATTATGCTTATGGATAGTGAATCTGTGGCAATTTTCCTATTCTGTCTGCTCGAAATCTCACCAGCACGTTGAGGTTGGAATGTGGATGATCCCAAAGCATTCCACTGCGGTCAAACAAAATCCACTCAGAGAACTCTTGAAAGCTGTACCAACATTAATTTTCCGTTATCCTCTACGCAAACATGATCTCAAATCCTTTCTCTAGACCAACTCGTACCATCTTCTTTCTTGTCATTTTCCTGCTGGCGGGAATGTTTTACTATCGTCCAGTTCATGAACTGGCATCGAGCTTTCCTCATCCCGATACAGGAACCTTACATCAGTATCTAAATCGTAGCGACCACGCCCAAAAGCCATTGACTTTCATCTCGAAATTGCAGAAACAATTGCGGCACTCTGTTTGCATCCCAGATACCACGGTCGTAAGCTCGACTCGACATCATTACAGAACGGGGACGAAGACAGCCACCAAGACAATTATCTCTACCAGAACCGAGGCGGTTCTGCAGCCAACATGCGATCCCGTTATCGATGCTCCAAGAGCTTCGAAAGAAGACGCTACACCGGAACAACTCGCCATTGCCAAACTCCGAGATGAGGGTATTGTGGTAATTTTTAAAACAGGAGCACAAGAAGTATCACACCTTGCGATCCAAATCGGCACCACACTTCGCTACATCTCATCAAACGACATACTGTTCTTCTCCGATCAACAAGGCAGCATCGGTCCTTTTCTCATCAATGATGCACTACGAAATGTCGACCAAAAGCTCAAAAACGAGCACCGAGATTTTGAGATCTACCGACAGATCAAAGAATACCAAAGTACGGGTCAAGATATATTGGAGATGCCAGATGAGAAGAAAGGAGCTGATCGACCGGGATGGAGGTTGGACAAATACAAATTCATTCATATGGTTGAGGAGACGTTTGAGATGCGACCAGATGCGAAGTGGTATGTGTTCATCGAGACAGATAGCTACGTCTTTTGGGACAATCTCGCAGAATGGCTGAAGAGGCTGGATCCCAAGAAGCCTTGGTATATCGGAAGTGGCGTGACATCGAGTGGTATTTTGTTTGCACATGGCGGATCTGGCTATATACTTAGTAATGCCGCCATGAACAAATTTCTGGGTCCTGACCAACCTCAGGGATTGGCAGCAAGTTGGGATGCTAGAATGGCAGGGTTATCATTCGGAGATTTGGCATTGGGGATAGCCTTGAAAGAGAAGGGAGTCACGCTTAGCATTGCTCATCCACTGTTGAATGGGTACAAGCCGAGTACATTTACATATGGGCCTGGAAGTCATTGGTGTCAACCTGTCGTTACAATGCATCATATTGCACCTTCAGAGGTCAGCAGTGTTTGGAGGTATGAAAGGAAGAGGGAATTGCTTTGGATGACGAACGTGAGTGGAACCATGAGTATGGATGATGCTGACTTTGTTAGGCTACGTTGTTTGCAGATTTGTATATGCATTTTGTGGAACCTCATTTGGTGGATGCGAGGGATAATTGGGACAACCTATCCCATGGACCTGAATATTCTCGGAAAAGGTTTGAGGATCAGAAGAATGAAGAGGCTCCAGTGAGGCAAAAGGGTAAAGAGGCCAAGCAACAGGAGAAGATCATGCTAAACAAAATGAGCGAGAAGAAGAAGGATGAAGCTAAGGAAGAAGCATCTACGGCTGCGTCTGAAGATAAGGACAACGAGACTGTGTCCAGAGATACTAAGAGTTCCGAGGACTCTGAAGGTACGGCGGATGATGGTACCAGTGGGAAAGCTGCGAAGGCTGTGGAAGATTCGGAAAAGCCAGACAGTGACGCATCTGGAAAGGATAATAAGCCAGCAGATGACGAGAAAACAATAGAGAGGGGGAAAGTCAAGAAGCCTGATGAAGATACGAGAGTTAGCTTGAGAGAGTCTAGAGTGAAAGAAGATACGAAATCCAGCAAGGACACGACTAGGGATAAGGGGAACTCAACCACGCTCCAAGATTTGGCAGAGGATGTGGGAGTCTCACGGGGCAGGAGATTACGAGTTATCTCAGATACGAAGTCGGAGCATGCCGTTCCTCAGAACGAAACTGGGCCAGGCGCCCTGAAGAATCAAACGACCCCGAGAAAGAAAACCGATATAGAGAGAATAATGGAGAATAGCTATCTCCACCAATTCGAAAAGCGAGCAGCTGGGTTGACAAAAGCACAACAGACTGCCCATCTGTCGTTCGAAGATTGTGGGAAAGCATGCGAGGAAAATAAAGAATGCTTCCAATGGGTTTATTATTCCGAGACATGTAAGTTGGGAATGACGTTTCGGCTGGGAAATTATGTGAAGCCGACTGATAAGGTGGTGTGGAAGTCTGGATGGTTGGTTTCAAGAGTTAGGAAATGGACGGAGACGCACGTTTGTACAAAGCCGGAGTGGTTGGATTTGTAGATTCAACTTCAAAATGGACGCGACTTTCTCTGATTTTTTTTCTTCTGACTACAACTTCCGTCTCACGTTTTCTTTCAGCCCAACAACATCTTCGATTCCAAGTTCCCAGATATCTTTGACTCCGATCATCATCACAATGAAGCATACTACCGAGAAGTACCTCGCGATCTATCGCAGCTTCGGCCTGCTGGCGCTCGTGTGGGAAGTTATCAAAGATGAGATCAATGATTCCAATATTCAAAGCTCCTCAATAATCGTTCGCAGCCCGAACTACGCATTCAAATGCATCGTAGCGGCTATTCTGGACATCGGCAAGAAAGACATAGAGCGTATCATTACTGTATAACTATAAAGACTATACTGTAGTCAAACATTAACATTCTTAGGGGAATTTACTTCGAAATCGTCTTTTTTTCCTTCTCGAAGACATTGTCCAACCTACTACCCCTTATGCCGGGCGCTCCGTAGAGTCTACCGAGGGTCTGCGCCCGCCTACCCCTAGAAATTCGACTTATTATGGCGAACTATGCGGCTCCCGAAGCGAAATGACCCTGGATCAGGGGGGGATGCACGGACCAGTCCAC
>NW_017263593.1:0-2384 GCF_001500285.1 Mollisia scopiformis
GGCAGAGCTGTTAGCAGACTTCCATTTCATCATTCTGTACCGCTCTGGCAAAGACAACTTAAAAGCTGATGCTTTAACACGCCGAAGCGACGAAACAGACTCGCAAGATGCAGTCAAAGAGGCTTCTCGTACTCAAACATTCCTCACAGCTAATAGGCTAGATCCTCAGATTTATAGTGAGTTACACACATCCTCAGTGGAACTAGCTCCTGTGGATAGAGCTACTGTAGAGCACTCCTTCGATTTGGTCGACCGCATCTTACAGGCCAATCGAGAGACAGAATCGTTAGCTACCCTTAGGCTGCAGGCCGAGCGTTCGGATGATGAGGACTTCTCGTTACATAAGGGACTGCTCTTGTACCAGGATAGGTTGGTCGTACCCGACCAGGACTATCTGCGAGTGCACTTAATCCGAGAAGCTCATAATCAGATGTTAACGGCCCACCCTGGAAGGGACAAGACGTACCAGATCCTCCGTCAAAGGTACTACTGGCCTCACATGCTTCGAGATGTAGCCCAGTACGTACGCAACTGCCACGCTTGTGCTAGAGCCTCTCCACCACGTGACAAGACTCCTGGTCTCCTGCAACCTCTGCCGATCCCAGAACGTCCTTGGCAACAGCTCTCGATGGACTTTTGCTCCTTTCCCCCTGACAAGCACGGTTACGACAGCGTCTGTGTAATCATCGACCGCCTTACTAAGCAAGCTGTCTCTATACCTTGCCACAAGACAATTAATGCAGAACAGCTAGCTCGCCTATTCCTCACGAATATCTTCCGGTACTACGGACGTCCCTTGGAGATCGTTAGTGACCGTGGCCCTCAATTCATCTCTGAGTTCTAGCAAGAGCTCTGTCGCATTATAGGCACTAAGATCACGCTTTCGACCGGCTATCACCCATAGACAGACGGCCAAACAGAAAACTACAATCAAGTCCTCCAAGCTAGACTAAAGCCGTTTGTTTCGTACTACTAAGACGACTGGTCGGACATACTACCGATGATGGACTACGCTTAGCTGTGCCTCCCGCAAGCAAGCATAGGGATGTCACCCTACGAAGTGCTGTACGGCACTGCTCCCGTACTTCATTTCGACTGGAATACTCGTCCCGACAGCGACAATACTCCTAGCGCCAAGCTAAATAGAGAGAAAGCTCTAGTATTAGCCAGGAGGATAGACGAGGCTATTGCCATAGCCAGAAAGAACATGGAACAAGCTCAAAGCCGCATGAAGCGCTCGCAAGACGCTAGACGAAGAGTAGTTGACTGGAAAGTAGGTGACAGAGCCTACGTTACGATTACCCAGTATAATACTCAGCGCCCTAGCCGCAAGCTCGATAATATACGCGCTGGTCCCTTCTTGATTCTTGAAAAGAAGGGCCACTCGTACAAGCTCGATTTGCCAGCTTCTATGAAGGTTTACCCCGTGTTTTCAGCCGATAAGTTGAGAAAGGACCCTGCGGATCCACTACTTGGGCAAGAGGAAGAGCCTCTGCCAGAGGTAAATATAACTGGTGATATCGAATGGGAAGTAGACGAGATCTTGGCCTCCAGACTAAGACGAAAGCAGCTGCAGTACCGAGTGAAGTGGCTGAACATGGACGAAGACCTAGAATAGTACCCGGCGTCCGACTTCAAATACGCTCCTAACAAGCTGATAGCGTATCACATGACCAATCCAAGCAAGCCTGGTCCCCCAGAGGCCCTTCTAGCTTGGAAGAAACAATTTGACGATGGAATTGATAATTATGATCACTTGGACAATGATAATTGGATGGATACAACGACGAGGACGTCGTTCTTCAGAAGGGGGGGATAATGTCACGGTTCTGGAGTCACGTGCCAGCTAAGGAATACTCACGTGACCGCTCGCCTGTATATATACCCTGCCTTTCGGCGCTTCCTTCCTTTCTTTCCTCTTTACCTTTAGATCCTAAGAGATAGCCTAATCGATTCCTCGTCTATGTACTTGAGTCCAACCGTGCTGTCACACACGTGTGGTTAAGGAGGAGGCTAGCTCGAGAACGCTAGTCTTCCCTAGCACTATACTTAACTAAGTCTAGTGTTGGGAGTATAGGCTAAGCGCCACCCTATTGGCTGAGACCGGGCCGGAAGATCAGACAGGATTAGCGGGACTAGCCGTTTCGTATAGAAGTATGTGGTATAAGCAGATTTATGCAGTAGCTAGTATATAACTCGTACGACGTAGTACGAGTTAAAGGGTAGACGCAATACTACGATTAGTACAGCACCTACTGCTTGTTGTGGCCGCGTCTCACAGTACATGTAAATATCACGTGATCTACAGCTGAATACTATGCTTCCGACATCTAGTTTATTATATAACGCTTCCTATATATTGTGGTCGCGCACTCTTAAAATAA
>NW_017263593.1:5377-21123 GCF_001500285.1 Mollisia scopiformis
TATATCACTGGTAATAGTGCAGTTGTACTGTATCGCTACAAGTAGTACGTACGAAACTCATACGGTACTGCTAGTAGTATAAAAAGGGCATACTTCATGCAGTATTACTGATAGTATACTACAGCCAACACTGTCACGATATCATTGATTGGGGCGCAATTCTGAGTTGCACAAGAGAATCCCAAGCCCAAGGAGATGTCGTTCAATCCTGCAGTATTATATATTTCCCTATATATCGAGCCAGACAGCGAAATATGTTGAAAGAGCCAGATACATCAGGCCAAATACATATGCAATGAATAGAGCTAGAACCCAAATAATAGGCTGAGTACCAAGAAGTTTGAATGGCCGAATCATTGCATATCTGAAAGTATTCCAATGGCTGTCCTTATCGTATGGGGTGCATACACGTCGATTTTGAGTTGTGTCCCTGACTCTTTTTGCTCTTCTTCGAAGAATCGTCGGTCCAGTAAAACGCAGCCATGCAAGGTCATTTATTTTTGAAAAGTCTGAGTGATAAAAGACCCCATCGCATAGTTCCATAGCCAATTCCTTGGCCCTCAACGAGCTGTTTTGTTGTTGCCAAGGAAAAGACTAGATAAAGAGATAGTAGGATAGCAAGCCCAAAAACGAGTTTCTCTTAGCGCCATAGCCTTGTGATGTCTCAAGTTCTTTCAGACCCTTCTCCCACGATTGAGCAAAGTCTTTCCACTTTCGAAAGATCTGTTGCCCAAGACGTCACAAGGCGCACAACCAGTGCCGTGTCGCTGAGATATTTCCAGACAAAGAAGTCAAAATCCTTTGCCAATACTTGAACCAGTGCCGGTGGGAAGATGACAAACACTTGATTGGAATCCGTCCGCATCCACATATCATATCCCATCCTCACCAGAGCGGTAGACATTTCAGCTGCGGCGTTATTGGAATGACGTGCTAGACGAAAATAGAGATTATCCTGCAAGAGCGTGCTGAACTGAATCCCAAGAACTCTTCCCTTTGCGAGCAACATTCCTCGCTGCTTCATGTGGTAGGGAAAGTCTGCGCCAAAAGCCGGATCCTTGATGACTATCGCTTCGCCCAACAGCGCGCCATTCTTGGTGCCTCCGATCCAGAATGTATCTGTGAGATCATAAATATCTTTCAATGTCATGTCGTTCTTGGCGGACGTCAAGGCAGCCCCGAGACGCGCCCCATCCATGAGAAGTAGAAGGCTTAGCCTTTTGCAGATTGCAGCGATAGCTTCGAATTCGCTCTTGTTGTAAACAGTGCCAACTTCGGTTGTGTTTGAGATGAAAACCATTCGAGCCTTCGGCTGCCACGCAAATTCTGAGCTGCGATCAACAGCTGACTGTATCTGTTCCGGTGTTAATTTGCCCTCCACACCCCGCTCGACCAGGATCTTATGGCCCGTTGCCTCTACAGCCCCGCCTTCCTTTCCAACGATGTGTCCCAGCTCCGTAGCGATGATTGCCTCATGAGGACGAAGGTGACTTGCTATCGCCAAGAGGTTTGCTCCCGTGCTACCAGCTACGAAGCAGACTGTGGCATTGTTGGCGCCAATCAATCTTTGAATTGCCTGTCTCGCATCAACGCAGAAATCATCGTCTCCATAGCCGCTGTGTTGGGACATATTGGTCTGAGCGAGTGCCTCGCCTTCACTGTCATCATCATGGAAACTGTATTTGGTTGCTTTCTTCATGATTCGTCGGCCCAAAACGCA
Organism: Mollisia scopiformis; assembly: GCF_001500285.1. Classification (NCBI taxonomy): domain Eukaryota; kingdom Fungi; phylum Ascomycota; class Leotiomycetes; order Helotiales; family Mollisiaceae; genus Mollisia; species Mollisia scopiformis. The sequence continues at coordinate 7,098 of NW_017263593.1, forward strand.
GGAGTTTACAATTCGAAGAAGGGGTGCGTCGAAGGGAGGGAGTACACGAAGAAAAAGTGTTGTGGTTGCAGGAAAAGCTCTGCTCTGGAGCTAGACAGTCGCGAGAGTGAATTAATCTTGAGGAGGAAGGAAGATTGGAAAACGAAAACACGTTCAATCAGTACCACAAAATACGTGTGTGCAGCATCATGGGGTGGCGATAACCGGGTTGTTGAACAACCTTGTGAGCCGTCCGCCGTAGGTAAAAAATAGCAAAATCATGATTAAACCGTTTTATTAATATAGAAGCGTTTTTTCTACGATTATAATTGTAACGTGCTTTTATAGGCCATCCTTTTACTTCCTTTGATTCGTCACCCCGGCTTTCATTTCCTTCTCTATCTCTTTGGAAAGAATTAACAATTGAAGTAAAAACGGTATCTGAATCGGGTTGACTTACCTGGATCGAGAGGCTTCAACGCTTTAAATTGGCTTGAAGCAGGGACCTTTTTATTTATTGCCTTCTCTTCTATGGTCTTTATACCGAACATAGTACCAATTTAGTCCGAGTTGATGACCTAGAAAATCGTGTTCATATTCGAAAGAGAAGTTGCCAAGATGATGCCATTGCAGAGTTATCCTTGCAACTGAGTCTATGCTACTCCCACATGCGCTCCAATATGGACAAAGAGCATATTCAGGCAGATTTTGAAGCACATAACCCAGCTCATTGACGCGACTTACACTGATGAAGTTCGCGTCGGCATACGAATCAAGTCCACTAGGAATACGCAATAGTTCAAAGAGGAAATTGGCGCTCCAGATACCAACGTATAGTGTCCTATGAGAACATTGATGTGGACGAGGTTTGCCAGTATATTCACAGTCGTTTTAATCAGGTTAATCACTCTCACGCATCTGGTCGAATCCAAGGACAAGCAGATAATCCTAATCCTGCAGAAGGTAATCGTTAAGAAAATTATAAGCAATGCTCTTAAAGACGAGGGGGGTTGAATTTCGATGATTGATTTCTCACTTTTGTAATACCTTTCACAAACAGCGCGCCCGTGGTGTGCGTAAATTTGAACTTAGGAACTAAATCAATATGTATTGTGGACGACTCCAAATCTAGCTGACATTCCATCTGTTTCACTGTGTGACGGAGCTTACGAGCAAGTGATGCAAAAGAGAAGTTGAATAGGAGTCTAGAAACGGTTTCATAACGCGTCTATTCTCTTAGGGCTCATTCTAAAACTGCACACTGAACCCCTGACCACAAACTGGGAAGCCGTCATGCCGCGGCATATACACGCAAGAATGATTCAATTCCAGCTTCGTGCTTCCATATCTAGACTTTGGAAAGTTTAGAACGTTGGAATGAAAGGATCGTCTGAGTGATCTTTTCACTGTTCGGATACAGGAACCCATGCCCACCTGGTACGTATTCAACCTGCAGATGACGGGCAGGTAACAACTTCAAGATATCCTCAGTCGTCTCCTCTCCAACCACAACATCATCGTCTCGACCAAAGATGACGAGCAACTTGGTATTATGCAGGGCAGAGTCGGGTCGTGTTCGGCCGGCAATAATATCGCAGACTTTTCCCCACAAATCTTCCCTCTTCTGCAGCGGGCCGTACCGAACCGTGTCCTGGAACGAATGAACGTGGCCTAGATGATGATCGAACTGCCACTGGATGAGGCCTCCCATGTTAAAACTCTTCTCTACTCGAGAGGGCCCCTGCTCCGACGAGACGACTCGCTTCTTGTCTGTCTGTATGTTCAAAGCCGGGCTAGATGAGACCGCGCCGAGGATCTCTCGCACTTTCTCACGGAGAGCTTCCGGTGACGGGGCAAGTTCGGGTTGAAGCACGTAATCGTCTTCGTAACCATCCGGTAGTTTGCGGATAAGACCTGCTGGCCCGAGAAGGATCAACGATCGAACTGATTCGGGGAAGGCGCCGGTGAATGCCAAGGAGATCGGCCCGCCTAGGGAAAAGGCTACGATGGAGAAGCTGCTGCCATTTCCCATCCATGAGAGCGGCGAAGACGTGAGGGCTAGTAGGATCTGGGATGCAAACAGACGGTCATCATGTCTACAGTCAAGCGGCGTGTCGCTGTATCCTCGACCCCAGAGATCTAGTGAGAAGCAGATCGGTCAGTTTCACCTGATCATTATTGTTGTGCCAGAGTGAATCATAATATTGCTTACCAAAGAGCATAACTCGGTATCCAGCGTCCACGAGCCCTTGAGCAATCTTGGAGAAGAGTGGGCAAGGTGTGGCATCTCCGTGGACAAACAAGACCTTCTCTCCATTAGTCGATCCCCATTCATAGACTCGCATAGCTCCGTAGAAGGATTCTACATCGCGGGCACCTGGAAGAGCATTGGGGGGGTATGCCATCGAGTCGGCCTCTTCGGCCGAGATGAAGGGTATCAGCGTTGTTCGGGGAGATTCGATCTTATTGGATCGAGCCATGATGTGATGATGCTGTTTGCCGTTTGTTGTAGGCAAGTTGGTCGTTGGGCAGCAAGATGTGTGAGGGTGAAGCAGAAGGTGGATGTGGATGTGGATATGGATGTGGATGGCGTTGAAGCTTCCTGACAGCCTGCCTGAACAAAATGCAGGTGTGACTGGCATCGGGTCACGTGCGTACCTGGTGTAACCACTGATATCGGTAAATGCCCGCCACATCTACGAAGTAGGTCCTTTTGACCGCAAGCCTAGAAACGTATGTCATCTGCATGCATGGGACTTCTAAGCATCGTGTGCAGCGCAGCCTTGCCTTGCCATAATATTCTTCCGTGTATGTTTCTGGCGCAGCGCAGCAATGCAGGCTGCCATTGGCCCGAGGCCAAGCCAATGCTTACCTGCAGTTCCATTCCTGTTTCCCCGCCCAACGACTGAACGCAATCGTGAAGAATCATCCTCTGATGGCAAGTGGTGGGTGTTACATGTGCAACCATTGCCCGACGTTTATAGGCAGCTTGATGATAGATTGGACTGTCCTCATCTGCGGACTAGTCAGCCTTATTATACAGGACGGGAATCGTGCATTAGTTTGAACAGGGCGGGAACGTGCATTAGTCTGGACGGGGCGGGAACTGTGCATTAGTATAGACAGGATTCAAGTGGGTTATTTCCATGAGATAAACGCCCCAATGTCACCCACTTAGCCCACTCACAAGGCGCTAAGGTCGGGGGTGGGTGGGATCTGACATGGGACCTAAGATACTACTAGGGTAAGTTTAATAACAGAATTTTGAATAAAGTAAATAAAATTAATTTATATTTTTTTCTTAAAAATATTTTTATGTTACAAACAGCGATTACGATAGGCCCAGCAAGCGAGCTTGCCGGAGATACCTCGGGACAAGAAGGCCCCAGGTGCACGGGATCAGCGATCACGTGATTAAAGTGGACCGAGGAGGACCGAAGGGAACGAGGACCTTTTGTCTCGGTCCCCTCGTTCCCCCTCGGCCCTGAGCAGGAAGGTTCTATATAAGCAGGTAGTTTTCCAAGTAGATAGGAGCTTCGTGCTCAACTCAAATATAGTTTCTTAACACCAAGCTATTAGTAACGAGATTGCATTCTCTTCAGAACCTACTCTTCTTTGATCCCGTATCACTCTACAGCCAACAAACCCGACAGTCAGGCGAGACCGTTACATTTTATTTATTTAAAATATTAAAATAAATAAAAATTTAAAAATTTTATTTTTAAAGAAATTTCACTCGTTTTACTTATTAATAAATATAACGGATTTAGTGGTATTTATTGGCTAGAAATGAAGATATAGCAGAGCCCCTTAATAGGCCGACCAGTGAATGGGTTGCTAGGTCTGCATAGGGCGAGTCTGTAAGCAGCCATGGCGCTCGAAATGTGAAGTCCGCCCGACTTATAGAGTGAGGACGACCTTCTGTATCAGCCATGGCACAAATACCTCATGCTGGAAATGTGAAGTCTGCCCGACTTATAAAGTGAGGACACCCTCTGAGCAAGCAATTACGACAGTCGTGTGTCACTCCAATCCCAGCCCTCAAATCTCCTACAATTGGTTTTCCAAGCAATGGATCCAACTCCAAAGCCGTTGTCGAAGGGTCCTTCACCCATTGTTCTGCGTGGTTCCTGTCTATGCGGCATGATCCACCTAGAAAGCAAGATGCTGCCCGAATCCATCACCATCTGCCATTGCCTAGAATGCCGCAAAGCTTCCTCCAACCCATTTTTGACGTTCGGACTATTCCACAATGACTTCATCCAATGGTATATGGCTCAGCCCCACGGCAGCAGAAAGGACTTGCACGGTGACCTATCAAAAGGCATCAAGCTGACCTACTACTCTGATATCGCGACACGCGGCTGGTGTCCTCGCTGCGGCACACCACTTTTCATGAAATACCACTGCCGACCAGACGGGACGAGTATCACGATGGGTCTGGTTGACGACGAGCATATCGTTGGCTCGATGCCGCCGGTTAAGGAGCACATCTTCCTTGGAGATAAAGCGGTCTGGTGGAACGTACCTTTGGATGATGGAACTGCTCGGTACCAAGGCTTCAACGAGCCTTTTACACGTCGACTTTTGGAGTGGTCAGCCAAGGGCCGTCCACAGAGATTAGATATGCCCCCTGCCCCCTCCAAGTTCAAACTTTAAGTTCGGTTGGTCCATTAGCGTGGGAATTATGCAATTAGTTGGAGAGTGTTGGATATGTTGTTAGCGGGCGATTGGTTGGGTGTGCTTTCTTCATTTCTCTGGGATTGAATTTTAGGCATCGTCGTATACCTAGGTGTTAAGATATGGCAATTGCAATCTCATATGTATGAGCAGTAATGAAACCATGGTGCCATTTTCCATCGTTTAAGAAAGTGGCTCAACGTACGCCAAGAGCTCTAACAGAAAAGGTGGAAGCTGCAGTTCTTGGTTTACGTAGCTAAATTGACCGTTATTTAATTTAAACCCCGGCACGTCGACGAGTGGCAAAGCCTTTCACTTCATAGTCTACCAATGGGCCCCTGTACCCGATCTTACCTCCCAGAAAGTAGCGGGCGATCGCGAAAATAATGATGGTGCCTAAAACTAGTACGCTGTAGTTCATATTCTCCTTAGTTACGGGTGTGATAGGTGGCCAGAAGCCCCAGAACAGCACCCATACGCAGAAGACGCAGGCGAAGCTGTTGTTTATAGTACCCAGCAGCCCAGGCACACGCCAAGGGCCCCAGTGCAGTTCTGGTTCTTCGAGAACCGTTTCAAAGTCACCATCGTCCTCCATTGTCAGCGGGCCCGGCACGCTGGACTGTCTGTCTTGTCCGGTGAATGTTGCTGCCCCGGGGTTTTCGTCTATCCCATACGGCTTGATTTGTCCAGTGACACGGCGCCAGAGGAGGAAACTGCACGGGATGAGGTAGGACGCGTAGAGACCAGCCACTGACATGGATATAACATCATTATATGCAGTCGGTGAGCCAATATAAATCAGGTTCAACAAACACGGGATGATGTTCACCACGGCGACTGCCACCATTGGGATCCGCGTACGGGCGTCGACCTATAGCTCACCGTATGTCAGCAGGCTTCCAGGGCTTGGTGAGAATAAATAGATGGAACTAATAGTACGAACCTTCCGGATAAAATGGTGGAATGGTAGGCCGTGGTCTCTTGCAAATGACCAGGTCATCCGGCTTGCCGTGGCAGCGAAACCGATGACAGCACACCAAATCATGACTATAATTATTGCCGTCATGATCGTAGCCCCAGCTCTGCCAGTCCCATTATAGAAGATTTGTATAAATGGAAAGCCAGTGGGTGAGTTCTGTAACACCAATGAGAAAGGCCTTCATGGGAAGTCGGAGATTAGAAACGGGGACTGCGTGGATACACACAATAACAGACTCAATATCGCCAAGACAGAAGAGTGCGGCAAGCACCATCGCCCATCCCATAGTGCCATTGAGTAAGACCGTGGTGAAAATGGCCCGAGGGACGTTCATCGCCGCATTTTCTATCTCTTCCGACATCTAGCCAAGAAGGTCAGGATCAGTAGTCTGTCCCAGACTCCCGTTAAGAGGAATTCCTACATGAACAGCCGCATCCGCTCCTGTTCAAAAGCGGTGATGGTGAGTCATAGATAGCGTCGTTTGCCATAAGAGGTGAGTGTACTTACCGACGAAGGTTGCCACGTTACCGACGAAGCCAATGCAATATGAAAGGCCTTGGGTCGGCCAGTTGCCTCCATTCACAGAGCGAAAGAAGACATCCTCTACCGAGCTGTGTGGCGACAGGTACAATAGCGAGGTCATTATAGCAATGAACCCCAGAATATGTATTAGAAGGATGACTCCTTCGAGGACGGGCAGGAGCCCAGCAATTACAGTATTGACAAAAATGCTTACGGCAATCACTGCCCAAGCCAAGAGTGCCCCATGAAGAGCCTTAGGTTCATAGTCTGGATAGTTCAAGATGATGAGCCCTTGAACCATCGTGCCCGTAAAAATGCTGCCCACAGCAAGGACTGCGATCCATGCAATTGAAGTTAGCAACCCTACAGATGTTAGTGCTAGCTCGATAGCGACAGGGAAAGGCTCGAAGTGGGAGATAACCTGTTAGATAGCCACAAAATCGCTTGTACTTTCGAGGCGCAAGAATCGCGACCCAAAAGTATTGTCCCCCAGAGATGGGTGCGCTACATAAGGGGATTAGCTTGTTGCTGGTAAGTCCGAGTCTCCCGAAACTTTTACATGGACGCCATCTCGGCCAAGCATAAATAAACGGATAATGAACACATCCAGACGATGGGGAATCCCCACGCCAAACCGGCTGGTCCACCACTGTATGATTAAAAATAGTCAGTTCGTGGAGACAGTCTCTTAGTCTTCTTCGGCTCGACTCGGTCGCTTACTTGGAGAATGCCTCCCCTAAGAGCCTGGGCACCTCAATATTAGCATCAGGACGTTTGAGAAATACGGAGCCTTTGATTCCTTACGCCAATGCCGTCTCCCACGTAGCGAGGATACAGCAGCTGAAGCCAAAAATGGAGAGAAACCCAAATCGTCGCTAGAAAGTCACGGTAATCATCAGCCAGCGTTTGATAAAACAGCAGCCCCCGTAGACACTGTAGCCGAACGGATGACGATGGAGATATTTGAAACATACCTTCAGCACCTGCGACTTTCCGAGACGTGCAAGACCGCGTGAATCTCTTTCCAAGTACGTAGAACCATGGATCTCGTCGAAAGTCCCTTCAAGCGTAGCAACCCTGTCATCGGTTGCTTCAGTCGAGACGTTCATTGGGCTGTGAGACTGTACACCGCGGAAATTTACAAATAGAGCTAAGTTGTTAGAAGAATAAGTATTCTAGACTAGATTTGTGGGAAAGGAAAAGCGAGACAAGGAAGGCACAGATGTCGAGAAGGCTGTAACAAGCACCAGTAAAGTCGGTGAGGGTACGATGATTACGTGGTACTCGGGTGGGACGAATTGGGAAAAAAAGTCAATTCCCGGGGTCGTCTGAGGGTTTGATGTTGTGTAACATAATAACTCAGCCACGAAGCGAAGCTGACTGCAGAACGCAACCTCGATAAGGCAGAGAAGACCGACAATCACGGAATATCCCACTTCTGACATCCTAGTCATGTACCGTGGTCCTATCATCGCTGCCTTATAGGCTAGAAAATTCAAGTGTACGGCCCGGCCCATAAGAAAGGTAACAAGGGCACCTTATACTTGCACTGTTCGAGCAGAAGTCAACAACGCTTATACAAATCAAGTAAGAAACTACAACGACATAACCTCGAACAAGGTAAGCAGAACTGAAGCCTTGCTAGCGCTATTTATTACCTTACTTATGAGCTGATCATACCAGTCTCGGTTTCTTGGCTGATCGTCGCCAGGATAGGGATCTCAAATGGATAAAGTCCGCGTTTCGCATCGGCATTCAAATCTGATAGAGAGCCTCGTCAAAACGCTTCCTTCTTTTGGGATGCTACCAAGCCCACATAGGCGGTCTTACCAAAGCCCCTTGTGTTACCAACATCCCTAGCGTATTTAGGACCTCATGAATCCCCGTGGGACTCCCGTGTGAGATCCTTATCCTTCTATTGCTCCACCTTGACCCGTGGTTTCCAGCCCTACGAGTCTTGAAATGGACAAGCGTGAAGCCATCACCGCATCCAACCTTGGTCCGGTAGTCAGCTTGCTGGCCTGGATCATGGTAGCATCGGTTCTCATCGCGGTCGGCATCAAGTTTACCTTGTCGTCCGTCATTCTCAGAAGATGGATTACGGAGGACATTGCACTAGCCCTCGCGACAGTAAGAATTCCAGACATCTCACAGGACGAAGATGCTAATCACACTCCATTCAGGTTTTCAGTATCGGCTTCTCGGTTTCCATATCGCTTGCCGTACCAAACGGAATCGGGCGACATCAGACGACATTGTCATCGGATCAACTAAAGTCGCTACAGAAAGCAGTCTATTCTGCCAGTATTCTGCTCGTCCTGGTCTCAAGTTGTGCGCAAGCCTCAATCCTCATCTTTCTCTACGAGATCACGCCACGCCTCTCCCACCAGCGGTTGATTTATAGTGTGGCGGGTTTCACTGCCTTGTTCTTCATCCCGTCATTCTTCGTGGCCGTCTTTCCATGTCGTCCGCCTGATGTGTGGGAAGTCTTGGGGAGTCAATGCATCGACCAGTCCTTCTTTTGGAGAACATTTGCGGGAGTGAACCTCGTCATTGAAAGCGCACTGATTCTCCTTCCCGCCTTCATGGTCTGGCCCATGACGATGGATAGAAGACGGAAATCCATAGTGATCACCGGGTTTGCCGCTCGATTGGCGTACGTATTCCCGAACCTGCTTCGATTTTCAAGAGACTTAACAGGCAGCTAACATGGAGAAGGGTTATGGGTGCTTTCGCGGCACAGTTCTATGAAGCTCAGAGCTTGGAGACGCAACTTCTGGATAAAACCTTTGACACTTGGAGATACCATGTGACCACGGTGTTTGTGCAGGGACTCAGCATCATTACTGTCTGCATCCCCTATATTAGAAATCTGCTTCTGGGTATGGAGTCAGGCATGATACAGACCGGTCATTTCAGATTGCCAGACAGGCACGGCTTGGAGCCCGAAATTCCCCTCCGACTGAACTCTCTTAACAACACAGGAGCAAAAATTGCGTAATCTGCCATTTCCTATGTTGAAGGAGATAACATCAATTAGTGCACAAAGTCATCCAGGAGACGGGCCATAGCTTAGAGGATAGACAGGATGCTGGCTTCATTGATTGTGGAGGGCAAGTAATTAAGGTCATCCAATGATCCGCGAAGCCTTACGAAAGCAACGATCGGAGAACTACCTCTGAAATGTATGTAACCTAAAGGTGCAAATTTGCGCATGGAGTGTGCCCGAATACAAGTTAAAAGTGCCCGAGGCGATGCCCGAGTTGTATAGGTAAAGTTCAAGCGGGGACGTCCACGTACTCTGTCGGGCGAGGGCGTAACCATCAATCCCTCATTATAATATTGCTGCAGTGCGTTACATCATAAAGACAAGTGCGCCCGATAGAATGGCTAAAAATCAAGTGTGGCGCCCGATATAATAGGGTGGATCTTCGCGCCCGACAGAGCATGTGTATCACCAGTTCGGGCGCGAAGGTGGGGTTTATAAGTTAAGGCTATGACCTGCTTGGAATCTTTTACTTCAATGAAACATCAGTCACGAAACTAGAAGCAGCCTTTGTCTACCTATCAAGGCTCATAAATCAAGATGACTACGTTTTCTGATTCAATCTCCAAGATCCTCGAGGAAGTACCGGCTCTTTATAGAGGGCCAGGCGGTGCCATCGCTGTGTTGAAAAATGGCGAGCTCCTTGGTCAGCACGTCTGGGGATTTGCCGATCTCGAACGACGAATTCCCATGACGGCCGACACGATAATGCCCATCTGTTCCATCTCGAAGCAGTTTGTGTGCGGGCTACTAACGGACCTGGAGCGCAATCCCACGCCAGCAATGATAGCTCGCGGCGAAGAGCCAACGAAGCAGCTATCGGATCACCTCGGCCAAGTGTTGAATCCCAAGATGCTACAAGACACGGGCTTGACGATTCGCCATCTCGGCAACATGCAATCGGGAATCCGCGACTACTGGGCCATGACGGTCCTTTGGGGTGCAAAGCCCGAGGGGCATTTTTCGGTGGCTGATCACGGCCCGATGATGATGGATCGGATCAAGTCTTTTCATTTCCAACCCGGCACGGAGTATTCGTACTCGAATACGAACTTCTTCGTTCTGGCTCGGGTGATCGAGAAGGTCACCCAAAAGCCGCTGGCGGAATTGCTTGCGGAACGAATATTCGCGCCCGCTGGGATGGCGACGGCAAGACTTTGCGCACACACCGCAGAGCATCCACGCCCGTGCATTGGCTACGAAGGAGATGAGACGCAGGGCTTCTATCCGGCTGTGAATTGCATAGAATGGGCTGGAGATGCAGGCATCGTGGCTTCCCTTGCCGACATGACTGCCTACGAGCAGTTTCTGGACAGCAGCCGAACCGATTCGCAAGGCTGGTACCAAGCCAATTCCGAGCAGCAGCAGTTCAAGGATGGCGCGCCAGCTGATTATGGATATGGCCTAGCCCGCCAACTTGTTGGCGGTGTTGAAACTGTGAGGCACGGAGGGGGGCTTCGTGGGTATCGACTTTCCCGGCTGTATGCACCAGAACCACGGATTTCTATCGTGGTGTTGCTAAACCAAGAGCACGGAGAGCCAGGGGCGATCAGCAATTATATTTTGAAGCGAGCACTAGCTGTTCCTGAAGCCAAGCAGGAGATTGTCCAGTCCAGCCAGAATTGGATTGGAACATATCTCGACCCAGAAACCCAACTGGCCATCACTGTGAAAGCAGATGTTGCCGGAGAGCTCCTCGTGAAATACCATCGGAAAGCAGAAAAGATGCGTGTAATTGAACCGTTCCGAGCTCAGTCTGACGATATGGTCGCAACGCTGGAGGGAAGTCTACTTCACATGCACGTTCCGAAAGACAATCGAAATATCCATGCCCAACGCGTTACAACCACCAAGCTTGCCGGCAATCCCTCCGAAATACACGGACACTACTATTGCGCTGAAATAGATTCCGTGTTCCACTGTAACGGCTCTGGCGGCATGCTTTATGGTTCGTTTGATGGATTCCTGGGCCAGGGACCTGTACATCTGATCCGGTCACTTGGAGACGATGTCTGGGCTCTTGCATGCCCTCGAGCTATGGATTCTCAACCTCCAGGTGACTGGACGGTTGTCGTGCGCCGTGATGACAGTGCTAATGTAACTGGTGTTACTATCGGCTGTTGGCTAGCTAGAAATCTTGAGTTTAACAAAACGGGAGAGATGAAACAACCTGTTATGTAGCACAGCTATAACAGATCTCTGACGGAAACTGATGGGAAGAGCCTAAGGCGCCTCTGCTGCCTCGTTAACGTTTCCATACCGAATACATGTATCTTTGTAGAAGCTCAGATTGAACTTCTCTCTTTACTTTGGCTTCTAATACAATAGTATAAATCACTTTCATACAGTGCAAAAACTGTGGTATTAGCTGCTCTACCCTCAGGATATCTGACGAGCTTTTCGTATTCCCGTCAAGCCTGCCTGCGCGGTAAGCGCTACTAGACATTCTTCGACTCCTCCAAATGCCGTGTCACAAATGTATAAATCTCCTAATACCTCTATAACGCCTCCGCTCATCCTTTACTTCTTTTTCAAGCACTGTTTAATTATCAGCGCCAATGTAAATCTGCGTTACTAGAATCTGTATAAATCTCCCAAAGCCACTAGACCGTGATGTGACTCCCCCCTGCTTAATGCGGTATCGCCCCTATACAGATCCCACAACGGTCAGTAGGCATAGTAGAGTCTGCTTTATCTTCACTCGATAATCCCAGAGTCTCGAGCGCTTGACCTTGGTATAAGCCATGTTATGCAAGTTCACTCTGCATACGTCCTATAATAGTTGAGAAACACTGCCTTTCTTCCAACTACGGGGTCATGCTGATAGGAAGAAAGGAGTAGAATCTGGTTCCCTAAATCTGAGAAAACAAGTAACTCTCCAACGCTGGAAAGGCCACCTGGGGAAGTTTTGGCTCCCCTGCGCTTGACGGTCGGTAGGTAATATAAAAATTTTAATTTATATATTTTAAAAATTATTTATATATAAATTAATAATACGTTTAAATTTATTATAAAAAAATTTATTTAAAAAATTTATTTTTAAATTTTTAAAAATAAAATATAATAATTTATATAAATATAATTTTTTTTTTAAAAAATTATTACGAGCTAATATAATAAGTTAAAGTAATAAGCTATGTGTATTATAAAAAGAACTGTCGGGAGTATAGGCTAGGCGCCACCCTATTAGCTAAGACCGGGCCGGAAGATTAGACAGGATTAGCGGGACTAGCCGTTTCGTATGGAAGCACGTAGTGTAAGCAGATTTATATAGTAACTAGTATATAACTCGTACAACGTAGTACGAGTTAAAGGATAAACGCAATACTACGATTAGTACAGTACCTGCTGCTTGTTATAGCCGCGTCTTACAGTACATGCAAATATCACGTGATCTACAGCTGAATACTATGCTTCCAACAAGAACTAATTAAAGAAAGAAGGATTTTCCCCGGAGAAATCCTTTTGTAAGGGCGCTAAGGCCCGAGCGTCTGCTCACGTGACGGCTATGCCTATTTAGGGGCATAGCTACAGAATAGGTTCAACTTATTACAAAAATAAAAATTTATAAAAAATTTAATTTAACGAATTTATCGAATTATAAAATTTTTTATATTTATAAAATATTTTAAAATATAATAATTTATATAAATATAATTTTTTTTTTAAATATTTGTTACGGACTAATATAATAAATCAAAGTAATAAGCTATGTGTATTACAAAAAAAACTAGTTAAAGAAAGAAGGATTCTCCCCGGAGAAATCCTTTTGTAAGGGCGCTAAGGCCCGAGCGTCTGCTCACGTGACGGCTATGCCTATTTAGGGGCATAGCCACAGAATAGGTTCAACCCATCACAATATTTAATAATTTAATACGATATTTGTCGGGAGTATAGGCCAGGCGCCACCCCATTGGCTGAGACCGGGCCGGAAGATCAGACAGGATTAGCGGGACTAGCCGTTTCGTATGGACGCACGTGGTGTAAGCAGATTTATGCAGTAGCTAGTATATAACTCGTACGATGTAGTACGAGTTAAAGGGGAGACGCAATACCACGATTAGTACAGCACTTGCTGCTTGTTGTGGCCGCGTCTCACAGCACATGCAAATATCACGTGATTTACAGCTGAATACTGTGCTTCCAACAATTTCGATTATAAAATATTTATTTTCGATATATATTAATTATATTTAAAAAAATTTTAAATTTATTTCGATTTTAAAAATAAAAATTTTTTTTTTAAATTAAGAAAATTATTAATAAATTTTTTTTTAAAAAAATATATTTGTCACGGTTATGGAGTCACGTGACCGCTACGAAATACTCACGTGACCGCTCGCCTGTATATATGCCCTGCCTTCCGGCGCTTCCTTCCTTTCTTTCCTCTTTACCTTTAGATTCTAAGAGATAGCCTAATCGATTCCTCGTCTACGTACTTGAGTCCAACCGTGCTGTCACAATATTAAATAAAAGTTTTTTTAAAATAATAAAATTTATTATCTATTATTTTTTTAAATAAAAACTTTTTTAAAATAATTTATTTTAATATTACAGATTTAGTTTTACCGTACTTAAAAATAGCGAGTTTTTCTTTAGATTTAGAGGGGAAACTTAAACAATATATCACTCTTTTTGTTACAGCACGGGCAAGAGTCAATCTCAAGTGGACGGAACTCAGGTCGATTTACTATAACTTAGAATAATAAGGTAAGGAGAGAAGAAGAGCAGAGTGACGAGGGGTTTATATACAGGAAGCTGGACTACTCGCTTAGAGCCAAGGTCACGTGTAGCATCGTTACAGAACCAGATCTGTAACA